>NW_022589848.1:0-255980 GCF_004348235.1 Phoca vitulina
ATAGAGCCAAGGGCACATTCCTCGCTTCCTGAGAGCTGACTTACAATTATGAGCAGAGTCTGGGGCTCCCAAGCCCTGGGACATTTCTGACACTTTCTCTCATATTCATCTAGGACAGAGGAGGCCTATTCATCTTTGGACAGAGCGTAATAACCACACCAGAAATTACCAAGGAGATGATCAGTCATATGTGGGCTGAGGTCATGGATGATTCCTCTCAGGAACTCCAGAACTAGACACAATGCCATATAAAGGAGATAGTGGCTGAGGAATTATTATGGTACATGAGTCAGGATAGGATAGGCTATGCTGTGGTAACAAATGACCCCCAAATCTCAATGGCTTAGAACAACAGAGGTGGTTTCTCACTCATGCTACATGTCCCTGACCAGCTGGTTGGGACTCTGCCCTACATCATTATGTCCTCCCTCCTGGACTCAAGCTGATGGAGCAGCCACTCACTGGAGCTATGCTACCCAATATGGTAGTCCTTAGCCTCATAGGATGGGTTGCTCATATTTAAATTAAAATTAATCAAAATTCAATAAAATTAATTACAATTTATTTCTCATTTGCACTTGCCATATTGCAGGTGCTCAATACCACATATGGCCAGTAGCTACTCTATTGGGCAATGTGGGTAGAGAACATTTCCATCATTATAGAAAGTTGTGCTGGACATGCTGAGTTAGAGCACTGGGGCGTAGGGGCCTTACATCTTACACCAACAACTAAATGTCATGTGGTCCCATCTAAAAACTAGGATCCAAAAAGTGCAATTCCACCATGGGCCCAGAAAACAGAGAGCCAGAAATATTCAGTGAGCAGCATTAACAACCACCCATTTGTGGCTTCAGAAGAGCTCACAATTTACCCCTTATCTTTGTTATCATCCAAGATATGAACAGGGAAAGAAGCAGTCATAATTTGGAAATGTGAAAAGAGAACAAGATATCACAAGTAAGTTGTGAGTTCAGAATTAAATTACAAGAATGACAGTTATAGCGGTGACATTTCACTGAGCTCTTCCTCTGGGTTATACACCTTATTTATCTTCACAATGACCCTGTGTAGATGTATTATATATATCTAAATATAATATAGATATATATATACACACATATATACCTATATAGGTATGTATCTATATATGTGCATATATAGATATGTACATAGATATACATTTATAGATATATATATACATATAGAGAGTGATATACACACATATGTTATAATTCCTGCTTTCAAAATGAGGAAGCAGGTTCAGAGAGGTTAGGTTACTTGACCAACAGCTGTCTACCTGACTTCAAAACACCAGAAATGCTTTATATGGAGACGGAATATACTACTTCCCAAGCCGTTTCATTTTACCTCTCAGCGGCATGCCAGAAGCCAGAAGCCGCCCTCCAGAGCTCTTCCATTCCTCTGATTGGCCAAATAAACCGCATCCTCTCTCCTAAGTACTCCTCCTCTCTCTCCCTTTGCAGCATTCTTGAGCAGAGTAAACAGCGCCATTTCAGCAATTTTAAAGGTGACTTCCAATAAAATATGTATGCAGATTTACTTCAGGTTTGGTAGGCTGAGCTATAAATTTATACCAAGTCAACCACGGAGAGTCTTTCAATTAAAAAAGAAGAAAGAAAATACAGAAAGTAAAGTTTCCATTGGCATTTACCTTTGGCTAAAAATGTCATTTGTTTTTTTCTTTTTTGTTGTTGTTTGTTTTTTCCTTTCTTTAAAAAAAATGTGAATGTATTTCTTCTCTCTTCTTTTTTAATAGAAAAGGGAAAAAATGCCCATGAAGAGCAAATGACTGAAGGATTTCAGTAGCCTGGTTAATAAGCCTTTTTTATAATGGCTGGAAATAGAGAAATCCTCAGTATGGCCAACATCGCTTCACACCGACCCCCGAGCTCTGGGCTCAGACCTGTGTGCCTGGCGTCTTCACCTCTGGGGTGCAGTCTGAAGCGCGGCCATGGGTCCCCTCCCCCCTCATTTATGAAAACTGAGGGATTAGCAGAGCCTGAGACAGATCCCCGCTGAGCTGCCAGCATCAGTGGGCTTGGCAGGCTTGCTCCTCTTTCTTCCAAACCTCAGCACCCATCTCTTTCAAGGAAAACTATCTTCCATCCCTGTAAATGGGTGACCTTTGGCCTCTGCCAAACAAAGGCTGCAGATTGCTTCATACTCTTCATTTGCCAAGAATTTATTGGAGCCCATAAGACAATTCCTGTAGCTAAGGAAACTCTACCCTTTTTGTTAGCTGTTATTGTTGTTGTTTTTAATCTAGGCTGCAGTCCAAAGTTTGCAGCATGAGTGAACTATTATGCTCCACTTTCTAGTTTTGTTTGGCCAGGAACAAAGCAAACAAATAGCAGTGCTTTGTGTAACATTATATATTAGAGGTTTCTGATGTTTGATATTTGCCTGATCATCTTCAAAATAACACCTTAAAAAGGGGGAATACTAAAACATTAAGTCCAGGGTGTATAAAGTAGTTCTTTGCCAAGTTGCAAAGGCATTAATAAAGCCAAATTGATCTTCATAACAAACTGTATCTAGTAAATGAAAGATATGTGTATTCCATTTTATGGATGGATATACGGTCTGAGTTTAGCATTCATCCATCTAAGGTCACACATTTTAAGATCACAAAATTAGCTAGAGATGGATCAGTATCCCTGTCACTGTCCCAAAGTTCTTGACCCTTGTGCTTACTCCCTGCCTTAGGATATTGGAGATTAGTTTAATTTTTTTAAAGAGTTTATCTATTTATTTAAGAGAGAGAGAGAGAGCAGGAGTGAGGCAGGGGGTGGTAGAGAAGCAGACCCCCGGCTGAGCAGGGAGTCCAATGCGGGGCTTGGTCCCAGGACCCTGGGACATGAAGGACCCTGGGATCATGACCTGAGCCGAAGGCAGATGCTTTACCATCTGAGTCACCCAGGTGCCCTGAGATTAATTTAATTTTGAAGCAAAATACTTCATGTGAAAGCCACTATAGACAAAATGCTTTTGTTTTAGTCCAAAACAGGAATGGAGTCACAGAGAGGAGGAGAAAAATGACACTTAGAACTACAATGATAGGTCATGCTTACTTCTGTGACATAGCATATTCCTTTGAAGATTTAATTCATCTGGAAACTATGACATGCGTAAAGCCCAGCTTCAGCTGGGGAGGGAAATAGACAACGGCGCCGTCAGAATTTTGTGTTGGCCGGAAAAATGTAGAGTACAAGGAACAGAGCAACCATGTCCCTTCTCTCCTTTCATGCCCTGACTCTTTCAAGTAAACGGACCCTGTAATTCTTGGGAAATGATGCACTTTGCAGGATGTTGTGAGCAGACCATGGCGGCAAAGCGGAGGCTCTGGGCTGTGTCCTCGCGCCGGGCACATCTGTACCCTAGTGGGGGTGCGGTGCCTGTGGACGTACTGGTTGTAGAGAGCTGGCCGTGTCGAGAAAGGGAGAGAACGAGAGAAGCAAAGCCTTTTCCTTTCCTTGATTGCAGCTTCAGGTTTTGTAAAAAAAAAAAAAAAAAAAAATCCTTCTAATCATGACATTCTTTAAACTACCTAAGCATGGAATTAGCCTGGCAATCCGATTATAACTCCAAGCTTGTACTTTCTGCTATTTTCACAACTATGTTAGGCACATAAAATATATTACATTTTAATATGCTCTTTGAAGTGAGCAAATGCTCAACACC
The DNA here is from genome assembly GCF_004348235.1 of Phoca vitulina. Lineage (NCBI taxonomy): Eukaryota > Metazoa > Chordata > Mammalia > Carnivora > Phocidae > Phoca > Phoca vitulina. The sequence continues at coordinate 3,706 of NW_022589848.1, forward strand.
TTTCTGACATATCCCCACCGCGTCATCTGTTGCACCCTGTGTCCTGAAGAAAGGCACAGTCAGGTGACATGATGAGGAACACGAGCTGATGTGGGATCAGCCTGTCACTGCCAGGTGTGCCCCACGCTGGCCCCTAAAAACCTGCAGGTTCGTGGCAGGAGGTTTCCACAGCAGGTAGAAAGGTGACAAGAGGACAGGCATCAGTAAGGGCCTTACATGCCCCCGAGAAGCAACAACTGCGTCAGCCTGGAGTGCACAGTGACTACCATAACGTGAGAAGGTTGGAGAATTTCAAGCAGACATGCAAGACTGCTTCCTTGGCTGAAAGGACTCGGGGCTTCTGAGGGGCAGAAAAACTATTCACAGGCACTGAGGGTTCTTAATCTTTGGAATTCCACATTGCAGTATAACTCAACTGCGTCCAGTTCTAGTTCTCCCTCTTTCGTGGTATTCATTGGCATCTCTGGAACCTAGAGCAAAGCCAGCTCAGAGGGAACCATTGTGCTCCCCAGTGAGGATGCTAATCCTTTCATTTTCTAAGAAGGTAACAGCTATATTTGCTTCTTTTTTAAAAAGCAGCGGAAGCAGAAGGGGTGAGCGTGTGTATTTCACAGGGACATCTGTCTCCCAGCTGCCAGGCCCCAGTGCAGCCTCTGACCCCTCCCTCCACTGCCGCCGCATCGCGTTTTATCACAGGAATGAGAAAGTGAGCAGTTCCAGACATTCTGAAAACAGCGCCAGAGCAGCTCGGTTTTCTGTCAGCCTTCCCAGACCCCCACTTGGCTTCAGGCTTGGGCCTAGCGAGCCGGCGTGGTGCTTGGGAAGCAGAGTGCACGGCGGGGGCACGGCTGACCAGAAGCTAATGCGGCCGCGCCAGGCGCACATCCAAGCCTGCCCTGTCAACACATCTGTCCGCCCGGAAGAGTCCCAGTCCAGGTTAAAGGGTTCTGCCAGTTTCCAACTCACATAATTATATAAACAATAGCTTCTGTAGCCAAGGAAAAGGTGTTTGAACTGAAAGGAAATGCTATTTGTTTCTGATGATTTTCCTCGAAGCCGGACATAGCTTTATTTCACAGAGTCATGTATTAGGCTTCTAGTATAACTAGAATTCTCTTTATCCAAGATCTTAAAGACCTTTGAAATTTCATTAATCCTCACATGTGAATGCTGTAAAACATTGGCTTCTCTATAAATGTTCCTGCCTTTGACTCAATAATCTCAAATATAAGAATTTTTTGCAAGGGAATAATGCAAATGGAGGAAATGTGTGTGTGTGTATAAATACGTATATATCCAAAGATGTTCCTTATAGTATCATCTTAAGGTTAGAAACAGCCTGAATGCCCTCTTAAAAAAACATTGATTGAACCATAATTGAATTCTCTCCATTGAATAATGTTCGGGCATGACGAGTAATACATTTGAAGCTATAGCAGACTTGAAAATGCTCATGATGTAACAGATATTTTTTTAAAAATGCAAAAATTTTATGCTACTTGTTTTATAGTCTTTTTACACAATTATATACTAATTATTATTATATACTAATTGTGTCAAAATAATAAATGTTTATGGACAAGACCTGAAAGGAAATATGAAAAAACTGTGTGTTGGGGTGGAAGGGGGATCTTTACATATAGGACTGGGAAACTTGAGAAGTATATATTTCTTTCAAGTATTTATTTAATGTCATTATAATGTTTGAGTAATGAAAGAGAAAGTAAAAACAATAGTTTTCCACTTTACGTGGCAACTGCTTCCTACATTATCTGTAGTGGGAAATGTAAATGTTCGGGTGCACACTGTAAGGTGCTGTTAACTTCTGGTTTTTTCCAAGGTGTAAAACTTGGAAGGTTGTGGGTAAAAGAATCCTGCAGAGAGAATATAATGTATCCCAGAAAACCCTACTGGGGACATGTTTAAGCTCTGCCTTGATTTAAAAAGAATCTATTCTACTTACACCCCATGCTCTCCCTCCCACAAGGATAGACAACTTTGGAAGGCTAGGCCGGTAAGCAAAATCCTCCCCTCCCCCCGCTAAAGTCTCCCCCCATCTGAGTGTTAACTTCTTACTTGTAGGAAACTCAGAATGCTCCTATGAGGCAGAAAGTTGGTGTTTCCAAGTTAATGTGTAACTAGACAATCAAAGCACAAACTGTTATTGAGCATCTCATACTCAGAGGCACTTGTTAAAATTATGTATGGTGCTACATCTTAAGAAATAATTATAATAATGCTTAATATTTATTTGACCAGGCATTGTGCTAATCATTAGATATGTGTTATTACATTTGATCCTCACAACCACTCTCTATATTTTGTAGTCCTATATTATAGATTAAGAACATGAGGTTTAAAGATCAGCTGTTAAATGAAACCAAAATTATGTAGTCTTTGACTCTGAAGCCATACTCTAACAGACTTAAACTCTCTACCTTCCCGAGTTCTCATCCAGGTACTTTTTAACTTTTTACAACATTAAAGCTCATGAGACTTTCCTTAGATAAATCAGCAATTTCCTTTAACTTGCAGATGTTGATAATATGAACCATGAACTGGGGACACTGTAGACGAGGGTCTGGATCCTCCCAGTGTGGAGGTGATCTGTATTCAGGGCAGACAATTCCTACAGGATAATTAGAAACCACACAGAAAACAAGAAGCTGGCAGAGGACAGAATAATAGCTGGATGCAGGGGTATGTGTTTCACCTAAAATTCATGGACCACGAACTCGTACACTTGAAATGTGATTCCTAAGGCCGTGGACATTGGAGGCAGAAGACAGGCACCTCCTTACCCAGAGACTGGAAAGACAGCTACAAATAATAGCTCAGTTTGGGTCAACGAAGCATTCTTGAGCTAAACTATTAAGAACCACCATCCGGAGGCTCAGGGCCTTAAGGAAGGGCTAGAAAAGCCCTTAAGCAAAAAGCTTGTGGACCACAGCAGGTGAGGGGCTTGTTCAAGATGTGGGGCTTTGGCAAAGCTCCCTGAGTAGCCTGAGTTTAAACTCGAAGCTTCTGCTGGGTGCAAGGTTTGTGCCTCTAAAACCCTCACACCAGGATGGAAGTTAGCTGTGCACTTGAACCAACATTGTATATTGGACTTTGGGATCAAAGGAGGGTTACAAGAGGGAAAGAGGCCATTTGAGGAGTCAAAGACGTGGGAACTGGGGTTTGAGAGAGAAAGTGTGTCCCCTGAGTGGGAACAATGAGAAACAGAAGATGACACAGTAATCCCCTGGGTGCTGGACCTTCGCACTGGGTCCCAGTGGAACAGAGGTCTGGGCAGGGGCATGTGGGAAACACACCGTGGGTCCTAGAGCCAAGAAAGACCAGGTTCAGGCCCTGAACTGCCCATTTCCTAGCAGTATGACCTTAAGAAAGTTACTTCCAATCTCTGAACCTGCCATTTCCTCATGTCGTAGAATGAGACCAATTCTAGTGTTGTTGCCTCCTAGTGTTATTGTGTGGTGTGAACAGCATAAAGTAGGTGAACCACCTGACACATAACAAGGACTCAACACATTTTGGTCTCTTTCCCTCCTTCCTTCTGAGAGTCACCCTTATTAACCAGGAGACTCATTTGGACCAGTTAGAATAGCATTGTATTTTAAAGACATAGTTCAAGATCCCAAGGTAACAGGATTTTTCAACCCTATTTCTCAAAGAACGTTAACAGCAATTAAAATACTAAATCGTTTCCTTCCTCTTTACTTCCCTCCCACCCAGTGGTATGCTAAATTTTTCTATCTAGTTGACTTTGCATTGGTGAGATTCTTTACACCATGGAACTTGGCAAATGCTATCAATCAGGGCTCTTTTTTGTTTCTAAGAGCTGGTTCATCAGCATACCATGGCTTCAACCCCACAGCTGCTCCAAAACCTTTCTCTTTGACTCTCAATTTCTCCCCCTCCCACCCACTCCCCGAAGAAACTTGTCCTCCACTCTCAGGATTCACAGATTCCTTCCTTCCTTCACTCTTCACCTTCGGCCTCAGCACTTCAACACGTGGGCCCACTATGCTTCTCACCAGACATGGACAACAGAGGAGAACAAGACTGGCAAAGGCAGGACTGTCTTTGGTGGAACAGGAGAGAGATGCTGTCAAAACCACTCTGGGTTAATAATAGTTACCCCAGGAGAATTTGACCTCAACACTGATCATAGTTACTTTATACCAAATTCGTAGCATTTTCTAAAACTAGCACTGAAGGGTTTTCCGCTCTGGATCCCAGCCCATAGTTTTTTACCTTAAAAAAAAAAAAAAAAAATCAAAGGAGGGGCATCTGGGTGGCTCAGCTGGTTCAGCATCCATTTCCTGATTTTGGCTCAGGTTACGATCTCAGGGTTGTGAGATCGAGCCCCACATAGGGCTCTGCACTAGGCATGAAGCCTGCATAAGATTCTCTCTCTCCCTTTCCCTCTGACCCTCCCCCTCCTCTCTAAAAAAAAAAAAAAAAAATCAAAGGAAGCAACTTACTTATTTTGGAAACAAAGCCTTATTGAGTCCATCTTCACATTCACATCAGGGGCCGTGTGCCCTTTCAGCTACTGCATCAGATGGGACCTGGAATCCATCATTCCTGCCTATGTTCCTTGGAGGATCTACCCAGACATGATTTCAGCAACTCCCATTGGTGGTCCACCAGAACATGAGTGACCCATTATATTATATAATAATAAATCTAAGAGATTAAATTCCTCCAAATGAAATTCCTTGCTAAACAAAGCTTAGCAAGCAAAATGGTGCTGGAGAGTATAGATAGTAGTTGACTTTTTCACACTCAGGTCAAACTAACAAGACCATCCAGTTACAAGAAATGTCCTCACATGCTGGTATTCTGTAGGCTGTTATATGGTTCTCTCTAAGGTAGGCCCTGAGAAACCTGGTCTAGATTGCATTCCTGCCCTCTCTTTTGGACACACCTTGAGATTGGCAAGTGTCGGGGGAAGACAGTGCTGGTAGTCAGCTGCCACTTGGCAGTGGGACTTTTGTAATTATAGACTATGGGCTTCTCAGAGCCACTGTGGAAGGAAAGAACCTTTTAAGTTCTTCTAAAATATTTATTTGTCCTTTTTTTAACTCAAACTATACAGTGAGGCAAATATATTTAATCCATAGAGATGGCCTTAAGCAAGGAAAGGGCAAGAAAGCAACATTTACTTGGCACTCACTGTATGCCAGGCACTGTTCTTAGCAAAGTACCTCATTTAAACCTTACAGCAACCTTATGAGGAAAATACTATTCTGAAGGAAAAACACGTTCTTGCGTGTGTCTCCTTTACTCTCACAATCTGACACCAGATGTGTGGGTTTTTCATACATTATGCAATTCTTTGACACCAGCTAGTGTCCTATAATTTAACTCAATTTTGACTCTAACTCCCTGGGGATGGCATCAGATCCCACAGATTAGAGGCTCAGTCCTACTAGACTGCCTCCAACTTCATATATCAATTGCAAGTCCAGGTTGTCACCTGAACTTCTGACCAACCAACTATAAATCTGAGGATCCCATGACCCCCTCTTTGGGCTCTATTAATTTGCTAGGGTGGCTCACAGAACTCAGGAAAACAGTTTACTTACTTGATTACCAGTTTATTATAAAAGGTTATAACAGGAACAACCAAATGGAAGACATAAATTGGGTGAGGTGTGGAAGAAAGGGCACAGAGCTTCCAGGCTACCGCTGAGCACAATGCTCTCCCTTCACCTTCACATTTTCACCAAACTGGAAACTCTCTAAACCCAGTCCTTTTGGAGTTTTATGGAGGCTTCATTACATAGGCATGATTGATTAAATCATTGGCCATTGGCAGTTGAACTCAAACTCCAGCCCCTCTCCCCTACCCTGAGATTGGGGGGTGGGGTGGGGTGGGACTGAAAGTTCCAACACTCTAATCACCTAGGGTTGCTAGGACTTGAGGACCAAGATACTGAAGAGAAGAGAAATTTACTGAGATGATCCCAATATTGTGTGCTTTGCTATAGTCCTTAGGGCATTTGCTCATTCTTAAAAATCTTAGGGCTGAATGCAGCTGCTAAAAGATAGATAAGCCCATAGAGCTCAATGGACTACAAAAAAGGGCTTGCTAACACAGCCAGAACTTCAGGAGCCAAGATCCCAAGAAATAAGGATAATGCATAAAAGTGAGCCCAACATTCTGTGCAAGTTTTCATCTCAGGGTATTTGTTAATTCTTAAGGTACACAGAGCAAAAGGCTAAGAAGCCAAACAGAACATAACTGAGAAATTGAGTGGAGTTTTTGGCCGTGTCATAATACCAGAGAGACCAAAAAAAATGAAGGTCAAGTCTTACCAAAGAGAGCCCTGTTAAATACTCTAAGCACACAGAGAACTACATTCAAGAAGTGCAAGTGACCAAATAAGAAAAAACTCACAAATTTTGAAACCCAGCCTCAAGTGACTGGATTGTGGTGATTTGCTAATACCTGCCAGAGAATAAATAGAATCTTCTCTGAAGAAAGATGACATCATCCAGAGCTTCTACAATGCTTCATTGACAGTGTCTAACATTCAATCAAAAGTTACCATGCATGTCAAGAAATAAGACTAAGAAAAGAAGAAAAACGAAATAAAACAGACAATGAAAGCTGATGCACTGGTGATGCAGATATTGGACCTTTCAGATACCAACTTAAAAAAAATGATTATTAGGTTCAAAAAATAGGTAAGATTTAGAATCTCACCAGAGAATTGGACTCTATAAAAAGTAATCATATGAAAATTCTAGAAATGGAAAAATAAAAGAATGAAATATAAGAGATATGTGAACCCAAACCTATTCATTTAAACTCAGAATTTAGGAAAAGCCAACAACACACATGGACACAGCTATGAATAGGCATTTTCTACATATGAAACAAAGGCAATAAAACAGGGTCAAAAATAACAAATCATATAAATGCTTGATAACATGGCCATAAAATTTGAAATATTAACGATATCTCAAAGCAGCACCTGACTTTGTGTTTTTAAAATTATTTTTAATCTTTAAGAAGAGACTGAATTTCCCTTTTCTGGATAAATCTTCTCCATTTGCTTATTTCAGAGGTTTCCTTTTTTTAGAGATTAGTTCCCTCTATTCCATTTTGTTAAAAAAAAAAACTTTCAGTTTATCTTTGAACTTCTGACTTAACATTTTATTCCCACCAAGTCTTAGTAGTTCAGAGGTTGGGAAATTAGCTTAAAGGATAAGTCTTGCCCATTGCCTTGGCACTTACAATCAGCAACAGAGTGTGATTTCCAAAATGAAAACAACCTGCCACAGTACAACACTCACCAGTTATGTAACCCTGGGCAAGTCACAACCTCCCTGAACCTCTGTGTCTATAAAGTGGGGTCAATTTATATTGATTATATTAGATTGTTATAAAGATAAAACAGAGCATACGAAAACCCTTTGTAAACCACAAAGCTTTTTTTTGTTAGTTGTTGTTACTTTTGTTCCCTGATCCCTGTACAAAAGAAATAATTGAACTTCATTTATGTTTGCAGACAAATACTGTATGTTTTTAAAATAAATGTCCACATTTCCTTCACACAACATTCAACATACTTTTATTAAACATCTGTAATGTTCCAGGATCCCTGACAGGTACTGAAGATGCAAAGATCAATAAAGCAATCACTTTGCCCTCAAGGACCTCACAGACTGGGAGGGAAGATAGACAAGTAAATAAATTATTACAATACATTGTGATAAATGGTGAGACCAAAAAAAAGGAAGTTATCAACTCTGCTTTAAAAGTCAGGGAAGTCAGGGGTGCCTGGGTGGCCCAGTTGGTTAAGCGGCTGCCTTCAGCTCAGGTCATGATATCAAGGTTCTGGGATTGAGCCCCAACTTGAGCCCCACCTCAAGCCCGGGTTTCTGGCCTCCTCGCTCAGTGGGGAGTCTGCTTCTGCCCCTCCCCCAACTTGTACATGCGAGAGCTCTCTCTTGCACATTCTCTCTCAAATAAATAAATAAAACCTTTTAAAAATAAATAAATAAATAAAAGTCAGGGAAGTCTGGGTTTTGAAGGACAAGTAGGAGATCACCAGGCAAGTAAAGGAAGTTGTGAAGACCATGGCAGCCAGAGGGAGTCCAAAGACACAGAGGCATGAAAAAGCATAATTTTTCTTTGATTAAAATATGAGGTTCAGAACATAATCTTGGTCACTGCCCTTCAAGCGCTTAGTATGATAAAGGAGAAAAACAAACAAGTAATCTTAATAGTTTTGTGGAAAATCAGGGTACAAAATTACATAGTGCATGATCTCATCTATGGAATTTTTTTAAAAATGTATAAAAGTGACTGGAAACAAACAAAAGAAAAACAAACCAATTAAAAAATAGGCAAAGGACTTGAATAGTTATTTCTCTGAAAAAACATACAAATGGCTAATAAGCACATGAAAAGTTGCTCAACATCATTAGTCATTAGGGAAATGCAAATTCAAAGCACAGTGGAATACCACTTCCCACCCACTGGAATGGTTATTATTTAAAAAGAAAAAAATAGCAAGTATTGGTAAGGATGTGAAGAAATTGGAACCCTTACAGAAGCTTTGTGTATTGCTGGCAGGAATGTAAAATGGAACAGCTATTGGAAAACAGTTTGGTGGTTTCTCAAAAAATTAAACGTAGAGTTACTATATGACCCAACAATTCCATTCCTAGGTATAAATGCAAAAGACTTGAAAATAAGAACTCAAACACATGCCTGCAGACAAATGTTCATATATAACAGCCAAAAGGTGGCAACAATCTAAGTTCAATCAGCAGGTGAATGAATAAACAAAATGTGGTAAACATTTTGTTCAACAAAACGTTTTGATAAACAAAATGGAGTATTGTTCAGCCATAAAAAGGAATGAAGTTTTTATACATACAATAGCATGGATACACTTTGAAAATAGTATGCTCAATGAAATAAGCCAGACAAAAAGGGAAAATACTGTATAATTCCATTTATATGAACTATTTAAAATAGGCAGACTCATAGAGATAGAAAGTAGAATAGAGATTTCCAGAGTGTGGAAGGAATAGAAGATAGGGAATTATTGATTAATGGTTGCAGATTTTCTACTTATTATGATGAAAAAATTCTGGAAATAGATAGGGGTGATGGTTACACAACACTGTGAATGTACTTAATGCCATTGAATTACAACACTTAAATATGGTTAAGATTGTATTTTACTACAATGAAAAAATGTTTTTAGGATTAAGCAGTACAGATTTATAATATGGCATAACCTAATCTCTCTCTCTCTTTTTGCACTTATTTGCATTCTCTACATTTTCCCTAATGCATACATATTCTACTTTTTATAAAGAAAAAAAAACCTCAAAATTTCACTTTTCAAAAAAAGAGGCAGACAAAACCAATATGGTAAGAAAAAATAAACTGTGCTTTCTCTATGTGCAAAGTACCTTGGGAATGCAGAGGACACCATCTGGATTTTACTTGACCTGGCAACCACCTTGCAACTGGCTTGTTTGGAGGACTTAAAATGTGGCCATATGTCATCTTGCCCTAGGAAGCCTCTTCTGGAAGGAAGGCAGCCCAAGTCTCAATTATTTTGATTATTCGGCAGAGCTTCAGCAAGACATAGGGCTAGACATCTACAGCTGCCAACTTCAAAGAGGCACTTTTTCCTTGGAATGCAGCTGCCCAGCTGGCCTGGTAGACTCTGCAGAGATTAGAAGGGCCAGATAGAAACCCTCAAGTAGAGAGGAGAAGGGATAGAGACACTAGCCAGCTTCTTCCCAGGACTCCCTCTTCCTCAGGGTGCTGCCAAGGCTTCTCCCCTTTTACTTTAGGGAAAGAAGAGAAGCTTAGTCTTAGTAAACTGGCCTCTGGCCTCCACTGCCCTTTCCTTTGTCAGAGAGAAAGCACAAACAGTATTCTATTGTATTGTAGCCATGTCTCTCAAACTAGGAACAAAAGTTTTGGAACTGGGCCTTGCTTTGGAATTGGATCATCCGGCAAGGACCTGGGGCACTGCTAGTTTGCCCAGGATTTTGCTCTAACCTGATTTGACTTGGGGGCCAACTGAACTGCTAGGGGAGGAGGGTGATGTGATGAGCTCCAATAAATCTGTCACTTATGCTGATGATGCTCACAAAGGAAGACAGGTTTAAACCATGTCAGGGAAATGTGGACCCTTAATTTGAAAGCCCCTTACCTGTTAAAGGGCACACATGTGAGACTTCTAATTAAGGCTCTAAGAATAAAAATTGTCTTTTCTTCTGGGATTATACCCAGAAGGTTGAATCTTGATTTAGTTCAGTCATCCAATATGACACCAGAGAACAAGCACCAATGTGAAAATCTCCTAAGTCCAAGAAAACTCATGGCCACACCCAGGAATTTCATTCTTTTGTTTTCAAACCCCGAGGTCCTGTGATTACAAAATTGAATTAAGAGTTAGGACCTGGGAAATTTTAACACTAAACCCTCATTTTCCATGTAGTTTCTCCTTTGCAATATCCAGCTCTCTATTGCAGTGACCGACATACATGCAGTATATTTAAAGGTTTATTCTCCAGCGAAATTGAAATGGAGACTCTTTGGACTCTGGGACCCGGTACTGTGCTAGAGACAGTGCATAAGGGCTTTCAAGAGCCAATTGTACACATCTCTTCCCAACTCTGTTCATATATTCATGTCACACACTCCTGGTAACTTGAAATCAACCAAGGGAGGGTATTAACACACAGAAATCAGCAAAAACTAAAAACCTGGGTGAGTGTTTATTTGTTTGTGGAGACCAAGTGTGAAGCTCAGAACTAAAGATAGAAAGATTGAGTTAAAATCATTTTAGGACTCTCAATCCAACCTCTTCTCTTTACCTTGACTCCGGAAGGCAGGAACCAGACATTCACCACCAGGCAGGGGATTAGAAGTTTCTCTCTTGAAAACTAAATGAACCCAGAGATAAAAACCTATAATTAGTATAACTGGGGGGTCCTTAACAAACAAACACAAAAAGGTGATATATCACTCTGGCCAGTAAGTTCCACAGCACTCTCAAGTAACTGTTTAGTCCCTTGCTTTAATTGTGAACTTTCATCCAGTTTTTGTCAGAGATTTGTGGAAAATCTCCGACATGAAAGCAATAAAAACATGTATTTTTTAAGTAGAGGAAACAAACCATTAGGAAAGCAAAGAAATCTTCAGAAAGATAAGAGGTGATGTTACAACAATGGGTTAGAATAGCAGATTGCCCTATTTGGTATTCATTACTACATAACAAATTGCCACAATTTAGAAGCTTAGAACAACATCTACTTATTATTTCACAGTTTATGTGGGTCAAGAGTCCAGGTATGGCTTAGCAGGTTTCTCTGCTCATGGTCTCAGCAGGCTGCAACCAAGGAGTCAGCTGAGCTGTGTTCTTTTCTGAAGCTTGGAGTTCTCACCCAAGCTTATGTGGTTGTTGGCAGAATTCAGTCTCTTGTGGTTGTAAGAAGTTGTTGGTCCATGCTCTCTCTTTTTTAAACAAATTGTTAATCTTTTATTATTAAATACCTTAATAGAATAAAGGATTGTGTTCAGTCCACGTATAACGTACATCCCCGTTCTCTTGTTGGCTGTCAGCAGGAGACTCTGCTTTCAGCTCCTAGAAGCCGATTGCAATTCTTTACCAGGTGGCACTCTCCTAGCCCCTCTCACTAATGACGCTCCTTTCCTCAAGGCCAGGGAGAATCTCTCACTCTACTAAGACAGATTCTTATATAACATAACATAGTTCTAGTTTAACTTCCACCTTTACAGTATGACATAAACAAATCAAGAGAATGACTATCCCACCAAATTTGCCATATTCTATTGGCTAGAAGCAAGCCTGAATTCAAGAAGAGAAGATTTTATTACAGGATGACTCATTGGGTCAAAGTAGGATATCTCTGCCACAATTGCTATGGAAAAGGAATGATGAGAACAAGAAAGATCCTGAAAATGTAAAGTCAAAAATAAAAGCATTAAGTAGAAGAACTGGAGGGTCAAATTGAGGATATCTCCCAGAAAAGAGAACAACAAAAACAAAGGATAAAAAAATAAGTTAGAAGACCAAGTCAGGAGGCCCAACATACGGCTAATAGAAGGTCCCAAAAGACAGAACAGAGAAAAAGTGAAGGGAGGAAATATATCAAAGATATATACATGAAAATGTCCCAGACCTGGACAGCACAAGTCTTCAGATTGGGAAGTGACACTGATGGCCAGCACAATAAATGGAAGAGAAAGTGAAAACAAGACCCTGTCAATAAGGCATGCCACCATGAAATTCCAGAACACTAGGAGGAAAACGAAAATCTTAATGGTTTTCAGAGAGGGAAAAATAGATCAGCTACAAAGGATCCAAAAAAAAAATGTCATGAGACTTCTCAACAACAATCCTGAAAACTAGAAAAGAATGAAGTAATGCCTTCAGAATTCTGAGGGGAGCAATTTTAGCATGAAATTTCAAGTGAGGCATACCAAAACTGAAGCGTGAGGGCAAGAAAAGACTTTTTTCCATCTTCCAGAGCCAAAAAAATAACTTACTTCTCATGCATTCTTGATTAGGAAGTATATTGAGAATCCATTCTTGGCAATATAAACAAGTAAACCAAAAAAGATGGGGACACCAGGCACAAGAAATAAGTCAAAGAAAGATGTAGGGAAGTGCTGGACATCAGCATATAACAGGCTTACAGAGAAGCAATCAAAGTTGGAAGAGCAACAGAGGGTTATGGAAGAAAACTTTCCGTTAAAGAGGGAGGATTAGAACAATTAGATTATCTGACACAGTTAAATATTTGTAAAATATTAGTGATAGGTGATTTGATAGATCTGAAAAATTTGGAGTAGGAGAAAAGGAATATAGAGTGGTCCTAAGCCTAAGGTGGAGTTGGGTGGGGTAGGGCAAGTCTTAACTCGTTAAAAAAATAAATAAATCTGTAATCTTAGGAGACTCCTTAGGTCAGCAGTAGAGTAATATTTACTGAAAAAAATGTAAACACTAAATATATATTTATTAAAATATTGCAACATGTGAAGAAGATAGGATATGGGGAAGATGGGGGATTTGTTTTTCAAGGGTTTGGATAGGTTAGATTGCTTAGTAACAGGAAAATTGGCCAGGCATGCTAGGTAGAAATGTGGACAGATTGTATATTCCAAAAGAGAAGGTGATGAAGAGAGTTGAAATCGGCTACCTCCGGGAGATAGAAATGAGGAATGGAAAAAGGATTGGTTTACTTTTTATTCCATTTGGTACAATAAAAATAAGAAGCAGAAAAGAAAATCTATGTAAATGTATTATTTTGGATTTAAAGTATTTATCTTGTAACAAGTATATCAGATTTCATCAAAATCTGTAAGAATCAAAGTTTTCCCAGCCAGAATAAACAAACAGGAAATGCTGAACAGTTAGAGACCCACCTCTCTCAGTTTAGTGTTTGGTTTAACAAAGACAAACCAAATTTATCTTCCTTTTGTTACGAATTCCACGCTGATTTTGACAGATTTCCCCGAGTGCCTATGCTCCACTACAAATTACTTATTTTTCTGAGTCACTCCCGTCTAGACGGCAGGAGCAGCCCCTGCACAGTGTTTGGCGGATGGGAATTGTAGGTTCTGCTCAGATTTGTTTGTACAGCACTTCCTCCCTCACGCCAAGTATGCATTATATGTGAATGAGGCTCTTCACAGCTCTGCATAATTACCGCATTTGGGGCCATTCTTCTCTTCAGAGGTTGGGTATTTTTTTTTCTTTTCTTTTGATTTCTTATATTTTGCAGCGACTGTCATCACTATTTTGATGCTGTGGTTTAATAGGGGCTTCAAATGCAAATTTGACAACACAAGCTGAAAATTATGGGTGGCAAACAAAGGAACTAAACTTCCCTGGCTGCGTTTTGAGAGGCTCCACCTGATGTATAAAAGCACACATGCTTTAGTAGTAAGCCCAGCACACAACCTTGGCTTGTGTAGCGTAAGAAAAACAAGAATCTTCTGAAGACATTCCCCAATGTGGGCTCCAAAATGGAGTCTCAACTATTTTTTCTTACTCCATGTTTTACAATTCTAACTTTGCAGGGAGTTGAGATCCAGTTGGAAACTCCATGTTTTCCAGTGAATCTGTTGCCCTCTTCGTATCATTTGCCTAAGAGTGAAAAGCCAAAGATCTCACAACTGGAAATGCCCAGACAAAGGCTAATCAGAGCAGGAGTAGAGCTGGAGGGGGCTCTCTGGAAGGGGGCTGAGGGACTCGAAGGGTGTGTGAGAAGCCTGGAAAGCAGCTCTAATTAATCAGAATGGGGGTATTTAAATGTTTGAACAACTGATAAGGCCATATCTGGGCTTTCTGAAATATCACCCCTGCATGATTCACTTCCTGTCTATAAGTTACTCATGCACATGCCTTCTAAGTCTGGCTTCCTTAATCTTGACATAAAAAGTGTTCCCCGTTGAAATTAAACATGCTAAAATTTAGGTAGGGGGGTACATTTCATAAACACAAATCTAGTTGTTCGGGGGGACAATGGGACTTAGAAACACACACAGATCAGACTTATTTCTTGAAAAAAGTTATCATTGGCATAATGGATATTTGGGAGAAAGATGAAAGTATATCCCTTGTTAGTTTGTTAGCTTTGTTAGGTGGATATGGAATACAGTGGGAAAGACTCATGCTAAATTTTTTTTTTTTAATGGGAACTTCATTGGCAGTATTTTAATTTTGCAATAGTTTAGGTTTAAATTAATACAAGAAAATCAAACCTCAAGCATCACACTGGCAAGTCTTTCTTTTCCCTGCCAATGCTAATTGAAGAATAGAAAGGGAGAGAGATCCATAAATAGTCAGAAGGAAATTAGATTTTTTAGATCAATTCTCAAAACTAAGAAGTTATCAAGCTCTAAGGATAAGGGGTGTAAAAGAATATGATTTTTATCTAGGTCATAAAATTCACAGCTATTTTCCTTCCTTAATTTAAATTTAGAAGTGATATGCATCTATAATGTGTCAGCCCACCAGGATCAGACACATGGAATCATAGGTTAAAACATTTATTTTTCATCCAGAGAGAAATTGGCATGAAATACATTTATCAAGGGACTACATTTCTAAAGCATGCATTGCATGGCTGCCTAGGACAAAAAAAAAAAAAATTCTGGTATATTAAAGTAATAATTCCTTTTGAACTATAGGCATTAATGTAAGATGATAGAAACAGAACAAAATAAACAATTTTCAAAGAAGAGACAGAGGCCAGAGTACCATCTTGCCTTTCCAATACTTTATTAGTTGTAGTTTTAGCAACTCATGTTCTCAAAAGGTAATTACTTAGAATTCTCTTAGCTCACTCCAAAGCTCTAAGAAGACTTATCAATAACACACTGTTGACGTAAATCAAATGCAAGATGTTTCTTTCAAAGCACCAAAATGGTTTATTTGATGCAAGAGGTGTTGATCATTTGAATTAAATAGCAAATTACTATAACTAGTCTACATTAGACTTTAGGATATTTTTAGTTGTTCTTTAATAAGATTCTGAAAATAATTTGTGTTTCTCTAGTAACATGTTTTAGCAGGTACCATGTGCTAGGTAGACTACTGCTAGGCACTGAAAATGTCAAAATAAATGAAGAGGATACTCTCTGTTCTTATCCTGGAACTCAAGAGTTAGCATAGGGAATAGAAAATTCCACAGATAATTTCAGCAGAGCCTGATAAGTACTCCAAAAGAAAAAGACTCATTTTTCCTGCTAAGGGGGAGATGCAGGAGTAGCCAAGGGAAAGTCTCTAAAGCAACCCCTGAGCTATATCTGAAAGGAAGTAGAGACATTAGCCAGGCAAGAAGGACATTCTAGACAGGGGGAATGGAAATATGGGAAAGGCAAGTGATATTGCAGAAGCATAAACTTAGACTAGAAATCCTCAGAAGAAATGTTTAAATTAATGGACACACAGGCTAAAAAGCTTCTTCCAGAAAAGTCGTACAGAGTAAAATAATTCTTTCCTTATGAGAGTTACCATTGCATTATGTTCTCAGTTGCTTTCAATAAAAAAATACATGGAAAACTTCCCAAGGATTATCCATAAAAATGCTTGGGAAAATTCCAACATTGGCCATTACAAAACATTTCTATAATATTTAATATTTCTGACCTGAGAGGATAAATAAAATGCTAAATGGCTTATATCCATAGAATAAAACCAAGATTTGCTATATTTGAATATTTTCTGGAGCATTACATGTAGTCCATCCATATATCACAATGTGGACTCTTCAAAATTGTGTCCTCATAACAGTTTTCCTATATAAATTTTGAAAAACATGCTAACATAAGTCATGTGGAATTTGCATTCCTTATAAAGTAAAACATTTTCTTGTTCTCAAGTACCAGTTCCTTTTTCTGAGCCCAACCATGAGTTGGGCTGGCCCAAAAGACCCTGGACTATCTTTCCCTCTGGTGTTAATGAGACAAAGTCTCATATAACATAATCTTATGTAACATTCTAACTCTGTGGATCTCAGTTTCCTTACAGTAAAATGAGAGGGGGGACCAGACGACCTCTAAGCTCTTTCAGCTCTAACAGTTATTTTACAAGTTTTTTTGTTTTTTTTTTTAATCTCATGCTTGACAATACCAAACATGGCATCATAATGACTTCCCAGCACCAGTCAACGAAACCACTCCTTCAGCATGCATCTCAGCCATGGAGATCAAACATCTTATTAATTGTAGCCAGTCTTGTCCATTTCACTTAGGTCATAATCCTATTTCTCCACCCTTAAGTGGAGCACATTAGACTGAGACTTTCTTTTATTGGCTTTCACCCAGCAAGAGTGGCTCATTCAACTACATCAGCCTAAGTCCAAGTCACAGGGCAGAAAGAACATGAAAGACTCTAAGATGGTAAACAGCCAAATCATTGAAAAATTTATTCCCGACAACCTCCTATGGCTCTACTTCAGGAAAAAATAATCACATAAAGGTGGTGCTGCGTCTGCCATTTGATAGCACTATATTGTATATATTGTCCCTGCTCTGCTCAGTCTTTCTTGACTAGATATAGAGCAGTGGTCCTCAAAGAATTTTGATCACATACCACCTCATCAATTAATATAGTTTATAGATATAGTATAGATACTATAGATGTAGTATATCTTATATTTACATATTGTGTTTACCTATTTATCAATTATATTCATGTAATATTGAACTAACAGGTTATATAGATTATAAAACATATATAAAAATAGAAATTTTAAAAGGAAGAGATTTTTAAAAATTAATAGAAGTGGAAGTTACAATGTTCTTCCTGAACCCTTGTGGATTACCTTGAGTGCCCTTCTTTGAGACAATTGCTTTAAAGTGCTGACTCTTCTGAATGAGCCAGACATTTACATCTTAAATCTATTCCTTTCTAATATTTTATGATCCTTAGTAACTTCTTATTCAAAACATTAAAATATTTTTAAAAATTAAATCCTGAGTTTTGATATGTTTATGTGAGGTGGTCAGTTTCACCTTTTTCGGTGAAAAAAAGAGGTAACTGAGGGAAAAGTTTACAGGGCAAATAATTTCAGATCAAGTTGTTATTATTACGAACCTTGACCCATCCCAGCCCTCCGAAATCTGACCCTCATCACTCATATTTCTCTACCATTCATTGGATCTTCAATATGGTCTCCTTTTTATTGTAAAATCTTCCTCTCTCTCTCTCTCTCTCTTTTTATATGCACATGAGGTAAGACAGTAAGATAGTAGTGCTGGTTCAGAAACAAACACTCCAAGAAGTATATATAATTGTATTCTCATTATTTTATGATCACACTTTATTTTCTTTCCTTTTTTTTTTCTTTTATTACTTAGTTTAACTCATTTACTGGATTGAGCCATTAATAACTTGACTATTTCCAAAAAGCAGACCCATACCAAAAAAAATGAGGTTTTGTCTAAAGAGAAAAGATCAAAGATTTACCATCCCTGAGACTGTTTAAATTGATGTGTCCTGGAATTCTGACAGTAAACCCAAAGAGGTCTGAGGGCATCTTTATAATCAGTGTATAACATTTTACATATTAAAGGGAAACATGAGCCTATGGTTTTTAAAAATCTATTTTATTTCCTCATAGACCCTCATCACAGATCTCTCCGCCTAGGTTGGAAGACAGTGTGGTGTGCTGGACAGAGCCTTCAGAGGACTTTAAACCAGAGTTCCAATCTCTACCCCATCATTAACTCTCTGTGTGACCTTGAACAACTGACTTGTTTAATCTTTGAGTCTCACTTTCATATTCTGCAAAATAGGACACTGTCTACCTCTTAACTTGTTGTGAAGATGGTGTGTTTATAAAGCTCTTAGTACAGTTCCCAGAATATAGCAGATATTCAATAAATGGCAAATGTTTTTGCTACTCTTTTAAATCCTTAAAGATTCTCTCTCTCTCTCTCTCTCTCTCTCTCTCTCTCTCTCTCTCCTTCCCTTTTAGTACCTAGCATAATATCTTCTCTGGAGTAAATATTCAATAGTTTTCCATTGACTAATACAGATAATCTCCTACACTTTGATAATTTTATTTAACTTCACAGAAGTAATTGATGCTGTGATGCTTCTTCTATTTTGGAGATTAAAGATAAAATAGTTTGACAGCAATATAACAATAACAACAAAAAGTCTGTTTGTGCAGTCCTGTCCACTTTTCCAGCACATAGAACATCGATTCTCAGGGTCTGAAGTTATCTTGAGTTCTGAGGTACAAATGAGAAATGGAGGTGCTCTAATCCTGATTATACCAGTGACTGTGTATGATAGACCTGCAAATCCTTTCTCAGGTCAGTTCCATAATGCAGGTCTCTGCATCTGGGGGTTAAGTCTAATCTTCTCCATTTGGTGATTTGGGTAATCCTCTGGCCTTCATCTTTGGGGATAAACCTTATCTTTTTCTTGAGAAGGAAGCAGGGAACGTGTTTTTCTATCCATATGGGGCCAGATTAGATTCTGCACGAGAGTGTGCATGCATGCATGAAGAAAAGCAGAGATAGGCAACTGACTCTTCTACAACTCTCTGCCTTCATTTGTAAGAAACCTGGGCCTGAATTTTAGTCTTTAGCCCCAACACAAGAAAGCAGATTCCTCAAAAATGTCAGATAGAAAAAAAGTACAGCCTTGCAATCTGACATGGCTGTAATGTCTCCCTGAAATACATGGCCCACCCTGGCTGTTGCTTGCATCACCATTGAATGGCCAGAAAGACCCACACTCTGTACCTCTGTGGGGACAGAAATGCCTTCAGGTATTGGTTTTTTGTTTGTTTGTTTGTTTTTTAAGATTTTATTTATTTATTTGAGAGAGAGAATGAGAGAGAAAGAGCATGAGAAGGGGGAGGGTCAGAGGGAGAAGCAGACTCCCCGCTGAGTAGGGAGCCCGATGTGGGACTCCATCCCGGGACTCCAGGATCATGACCCGAGCCGAAGGCAGTGGCTTAACCAACTGAGCCACCCAGGCGCCCCAGAAATGCCTTCAAAAGAGCAGCCTCTCCAGCTGGTAGCTCCCTCTGAACAGAAATACATACAAAGTTAATGAGTTCTGAAGCAGTTCTTTCGACCATTAGAAAGACAATGGTTAAATCTGTGTATTCTGTTTGGAAAGTGGCAAGGAGACAGACATTTGACTTAGAATCAGATCCTGGTGCCTTTCACTTACTACTGATGTGACATTGAATAAGAGCCTATCATATGAGCTCCAATTTTCTTATATGTAAAATGGAAGAAATAATATCTACCTCACAGATTTACTGGAAGACCTGATTGAGAGAACTAATGTAAAAAATGTCTAGACAGTAGCCATTCAAGAGGTGTTGTTGAATCTGCATCATATCATGAAATCAAGTTTCCTGTTTTGGTTGATATTCCTAGATCTACCTTATCCCCTCAGCGTGAAATTTTGACAGAAATTTTCTGCTTTTAGAACCATTTATCACTAATCTGGATTTATATTCTTTTGGATAATTAATCATTTAGCATTAATGATTTCTGCTGCTGCAAAGCTAGATTTTGAAGATTTACCTCTGTGTAAGTTTTAGTAATTATGACTTCCCCCGTATTTGCATAGAGCTATGTTCTCCAAAACTCTTTTCTGTCTATGTTCTCGTTTGTTCAAGAGTTAATATAGTTATGTTCTTAAATTTTAACATCAATTTCATGCAGATGACTTTAAATGGTTTTCTGTGGCTGGATATGAATAGGGCTTTTTATTTTCAAATCTTCATTTGAAAATGGCAACCATGACCCATAACCTGTCTCAGAAATGACACCCAAATAGGGCAGTGTTTCAAAGGAAATTCAGAAAAATTGTAAGCGTAGATTACGGAATGAGCACCTGACATTTGCCTTGGCTCCTAAGTGAGTGTAATTCACCCGAATGGGTGGCACGTGTACAGTTTGCAGCACACTGGGAAATACTCAGAGGCCCACTCCGCACGGTGGATAGACTGCCAAGGAAGAAAAACAAATGGCAGTCTCTAAGAAAAGAAACTATGGTGCTAAATTCTTTATGGACATTTTATTGTAGCACAAGGAAGTCTACATTAAAGCAAAAGAAGGGGATGATTTTGCTACACTTTTACATTAAATGATTTTTATCATTTATGTTCTCAACCTGAGCTGGGTCTCCAAACAGAGTTCATTCTTGCTGCTTTATTGTGTAAGCAGTACAGCTGAGGGGAAATGTGGAGGAGGAGATTTAAAACCCAAGGACCTGGTTTTGAATCCCATCTCTGCCATTTACTGACTCTATGATCAGTGGTTTTTAACTTTTTGGAGCTTCTGTTTCTTGTATGTAAAATAGCAAAGCACAATAAAATTATTTCATTGTTTATTAGGATTAAATAAGACAATACATATAAATAGCCCTTCATATACTGTAAAGTGCTAAACAAACCTTAATGTCAATGTGGTAATATTACTATGAATAGGGATACTAGTAATACTGGTACCAAAGTTTTTGCATTGTGTTCAAACCTCCTTGCCCCTGTATATACACCCACCTCCGACTCCATGAAATTTCTATCTATACCTCCTTGGGTTCTACGCATAACAAACATAATTCCTTATTCACACAACATAACTCTCAATGCATGAAGATTTCAACTCCATCTTCTTAAGGCTTTTCATCTGTTTAACTTTCGCCAGAGTGTTTATAGATTTCTCAAATGGTATGGTTATTCAGTCAACAAACAAATATTCGATGAAGGGTTATCTCGAGCAAGGCTCTTATGGATGGCACTGCCTGATCACCTATCTCAGACAAGGAGAGATTCAGGAGGTATAAGGTTCAGGCTGGAAATAAAAACTAAATGCTTTATCTGAGAATGTAAAACATTAGGTTGGACACAGGGACAGAGCACTACTTGCCCACAGGCTGCAGATTATGGAGCCAACGAGAGAGACGGCCTCTTGGACCTTATAGAAGCCAGCAAACCAAGGATACTTGGCAGATGGGAGACAGTATGGAATACAAGAACTCAGGAACAAAAATAGAAGCAGGTGTGAGGTCTGTAGCATAAAGTAGGAGGAGAATGGAAAAATGGCTGTGACACTGAGTAGAATAACTGCTCTTAGGTAGGGGTGGGGAGATTGCTGAGGAAAGGGCTAGTCCTAGTTGTTTTAGTGGAGTAGAGGGACAGAAAGGTAAATAAGCACTGAACATGAAGATTAGTGGGTGGTCAGATCTAGGGTGGTCAGGAATGGCCTATTAGTTGGTGAAACTTCATTGTGCTGATTGAATCAAATTTAGCCCCTTCAGTAAGAGAAGTCAAGATTTGATGAAGTAATATCTAAAAATCAAATGACAATGCCTGCTATGGTTATTCATAAGAAGGTTATTGTTCTGGTTTCCAGAAGACTTTCTTGTTTCCCGAGAACTCTCAGTGAAGTGGAATTTGTTACCTTGGTGAATATACTGTGATCCAGAGTCTGTGGCTCTGCTTTGCAATTTCTAAAACCAGATTCTGTAAGTACATCAAAAGTGGCTCTGACCCTCCAGGGCAGATGCATATTAGCCAAGCCCATGAGATACAGAATGCCAACAGACTCATTTACAACGAGAGCCATTATTGTCACAGATCCCAGAATACTCAGATGGCACACTGGCACATTCCCTCCCTGTAGGCAAGCCCACGTGGGAAGTCATTTTGAAGTTAGAAGGTAGCTTGCTTGGTGAGCACAGAATCAGAACACAAGGAAATAGATGATTTGAATGTTTAATGGGATCAAATTACGAGAGCTGGTTTTATTCTTCAGTCACAGTAGAAATGCCCTTGACTATCTGCAAAACTCCATAACTTTAGACCCCTTCTGTCTTGAACTGGGCTTGGCTAGGCATGACTCATTGTTTCTTCTTTGGCTCATTTTTTCCATGTTCCCACCTCTCTAATAGATGCTTTCTTCCTCAGACTTGTTTAATGTATATTAATACTGTATAAATAGCACTTTATATACTGTTTCATGGGATCTCTCTCTTCTCATCCAGTTCGTGTTAACTTTTATGGTTTGACTCTAAGAGATCTATCATATTTCCCTACTTTATCTATGGGCAGAGGTAGATGAACAGGGCAGAGGGTGCAGCATAGCCCCCTTTTACTAATAACAGTTACAGTGAATTTGAACTCTTCCCTTTCCCCATTCAACATAGGAACATTTCTAGGTTGTCAATGGCCATCTCAAAAAGTCATACGTGGAATCAAACACAATATCTCTGGTATGGTTTGATGCACTTGCAGAAAGTACAACTTGTCCGCTCATTTTTCTCAGGCATTATATCCTAGTTATATACCCTAAGATAGAATTTGTTTTCTTAGCAGCAAAATAGCATTGTTAATTTGTCTTGAGCTTCAAATAAACTCTCTTAAATTGTCTTTTTAAGTTATGCTACATATCTCAAGCTTTTGAATGATATTTTTCATTTGTTCCAATTAAATTTCATTTTGCATGCTTTGGCCCATCATTACAGCCTACCAAACATGTTAAAACTGGTTTGTTATTGATCAGGAACTGTATAAATACCAAGGTACACATTATAGACTGATATTCTACAAATGATTATTTTCTCTGCTTTATTTGGGCTATCAGTAATGCTAGTGTGATACAAAGGCATGAGCCACATTTCTTCTTGATCTTTTTCTCTTTATCCATTTGGAGCTTTGTATGAGCCATTTTTCTGTCACATTGGTGACCACAGAAGGATTGAAACAAGATTAGCTTATCTCATACTGATCTAAACAGGGCTGTAAAGGTACTTACTGCTCCAAAATAAACAAAGTAGAACAGAATTCTGCAGACTGAATAATGCTCACTAAATTCAGATTAAAAGCTAACTTCATCATTTTATAAAATCACAAGATTATCTGTTTTTCTTACTTTTTCAAGTTCAGTGTTTATCTTGTGGTACTTGGAATATAAGCATTCTGCAACATGGAGTAGTAAGAATCAGATTATCATTCAGACAAAAATACTAAACAACTACTGTATGCTGGGAATTTAAGGGAATAAAAACTGAAGCAGACAAAGATTTTGCCCCCAAGAAGCTAACACTCTAGTTGGGAAGAAGACTGTAATAAACTGTTGAACTTAATCTTTGTATCCCCCAAATGACTGATCCCCAAAGCATAGCTAGGCCAGCAGCCCCCAAAAGTTTGAGGTAGAGAACGTCCACCTTAACCAAACACATACATATAACTTGATATTGTTTTCTGTTTAGTCTAACAAATCACTATTCTAATGGAGAAAAAGGCTAGTTTTCATTTTTAGAAATTCTTAAGAGGATAGGATAATTCACACACGCCACAGTTGGGAAAGCCATGACTCAAGCATGAACTTGAAAAATATCCTTCCATCCAATTAATACCCTACCCCCACCACCACCCCAGCTTGGCTCTCTGATCAGACTTATCTGAAACATGGAGTGCTGCCTATTCATACTCACCAACAGTATCCTTGCCATAGGACCCTAGTGAGCCAAGAAGTACCCATCATATTGACGTTTTCAAAAACAGTAAGTTGGCTTTTGCCGTATATCTACACAGGCAGGGGCTCCTGGGTGGCTCAGTTGGTGAAGCGGCTGCCTTCGGGTCGGGTCATGGTCCCAGAGTCCTGGGCTTTAGCCCTGCGTGGGCTCCCTGCTCAGCAGGGAGTCTGCTTCTCCCTCTGCCTCTGCCTCTCCTCCCCCACCCCAGCTCGTACGCATGTGCGCGCACTCTCTCTCTCATATAAACAAAATCTTAAAAAAAAAAAAAAAAGACTTATCTACACAGGCAAAAGAAACAAAGGGTTCTTTTCAGAACAAGGGATAGGCTACTCTCAAAGTAAAATTTTTTTGCACTGTAGAATGGAAAGACTGCTTGCAACCTTTAGAATGACCATTGTGCTCTTCCCACAATTTACAGATTCTGCCTCCACCACACAGCCCCTGTACTTTTAGGTAGCTCATTCTGGCTGCAATGTGGAGGATAGATTAGGGCAGGGTATCCTGGAGGCCAAAACTAGTGACGGAGCTGTTGCCATAATCCAGCAAAAAGATCGTGATGTGGCATCCATGTCAGTAGGATTGGAGAGGAGATATGGATCTGAGAAATAATGAGTGAAAAGAAACAGGATTTAGTCATGTATTGCATGTGCAGAATAAGGATAGGATCAAAAGGTGGTGCCCAGGTTTCAAGCTTGGGTAACTGGGTGGGCAGAGGCGTCACTGGCTATAGAGAAGGAAAAATCTAAATGAAAAGACAAGGTGTTCAGTTTTGATAATGTTGTATTTAAAGAGTCTGTAGAATATCACACTGGATTTGTCCATGTCTTAGGTTGGGTTCTCCCAAACAGCTTATAAGTCAAGAATTCATGTGCAAGTTATTTATAAAGGAAGTGCTCCCAGGGGGAGATTAATAAGGGCGTGGGGGAGGCAACACAGGCTTTAGCCTAAATTCTGATGGGTCAGATACATCTCACAGCTCCCCGACCTGTGGCAACCAGTTGAACAAGCAACTAAGTCCTCTTTTCAAGAATGCATTTGGCTGTTAGCAATTGGTTATTGGTGCTTTCAGCCTTTGCTTTCCAGCAGAGAGAACATGTGCCTCCCAAGCAGCCTCCAGCCCACTGAGCATAGGAGTATAATTATAACGACTCACCATTTCTGGGACTCCTCTACAGTCTGCATTAGAGCATCCCACTGGACTAGCTGAGACTTTCTCAGCACTGCACTGAAGTCTGAGGCTCATTCTATCTAATCCTCCTTCTCTCTCCTTTCACAGACATCAGACCTGTGAAGGTTTTCTCTGCCTACTCTCACTTCCTCTGTCCTTTACCTTCATAGGTATTACCCTCCAAGAATTACTTCCACTATTAAGTCCACCTTGGCATCTTCTTCCTGGCAGACCCAACGCACCACTCAATACAAGGGAGCTGGGCTTTCATACTCTGTACCCACCGGCCCTTGGCTAAGAGTGACAATGAGGCAAAAGGAAAAATAAAATAGATCAAATCAGAGAGGGAGGCAAACCATAAGAGATGCTGGACTCTAGGAAACAAACTGAGGGTTGCTGGAGGGGAAGTTGGGAGGATGGGGTAACTGAGTGATGAGCATTAAGGAGGGCACTTGATGGAATGAGCACTGGGTGTTTTATGCAACTGATGAATCACTAAATTCTACCCCTGAAACTAATAATACACTATATGTTGAATAAGTTGAATTTAAATAAAGAATTTTTCTTGAGTGACAATGAGGCAGATTGGGGGAAGGGATGGGCATGCACATAGAAAGAAACCTGGAAAGTTACAACTCTCCCTGCGTGTAGGCAAAGCTGCTCTAGTAATCCAAGACAGCCCTCGGAAGAAGCCACAAGGGCAGGCTTGAAGAGTGGGGCGTGAGCCTGTGACACACAGAAATACTGAAAAGGACCCAAGGGAGTCTGGGCAGAGCAAAGACTCTGGATGTCTGCTACATCCAGAAGGAAGCTGGGTATCTATATGGACCTGGAACACAGGAGAGAGACTGAGGCTAGAGATTGGGTGCCTTAGTGTGTGGCTGCTGGGTGAAGACTAGAAGGTAAGGTAATGGAAACAATATAGAGAGGGTGTTAAGGGAGGAGACTCAATAGCCAAGGAAAGAACCAAAGAGCAAATTAGAATTTAAGGGGAAGCAAGAGAGAAAAGAGAAGTTAGTGAAAAGGGGAAAGGCAGAGAGGCAGAGGAAAATCAGAAGACAAAGAGAAAGAGAAAATCCAGAAATAAGGGAGTGGTGGACAATGACAAATGCTCCTGAGGTCAAGCAAATTCCCAAGTGAAATGAGCTCAATGGAGAAATTAGGGAGGCTGGAGGAGGAGAGGGTCAACCTGTCAGGGAGCTGAGAGTTGAATGGGAAATGAGGCCGAGATCCCAAGTGCCCAGTACTCCCTTCGGGAAACTTGTCATTGAATTGAAGGAGACAGGGCTGTGGGGAAATGGAACCGTAGGTCCTTCTTGGGTTCTTTGTGATTAGTGGCACACAATGTGCTTGTGAGAATTTTCAGTGGTAATGGTAAACTTCATACGGAGAAGAAGTCAGTGACAGCTCTAGCCCTATACAAAGTACTGGCCACGAGTGTCTGTCAAATGACTTCGCCAATTGTGTGTCTTCATAGCCATTGCGCTTTGCTCTGGAAAGCCATTAGGGCTAATGTTCTGATGCTTTTTACTACTTTTCCCCACTGGACTGGTCCAAGATAATATAGTTGTTCAGCACCATTCATTTTCCTATGTCCTGTCTAGAAGCTCAATTGCATGTAGTTGCTGACAGAAACAAAAATGGAAAACCAGTCAAACTCAATCAGGATTTCTTCCAATTTGGTTTCTTTGAGAAGCAGGAAAGATTTTGTAATTTTAAATACATTCTCTATCTTCAAGAAGCTCATCCCAACAAATAGGCTTTCTTTCCTACAGGGTCATGGGGAAAACGATTTATCCAGAGATCTCTGCCCAGAAGTAAGCTCTTGAGGCAGGTAAACCACTTCTTTCCCTAAATCCCACCAGACCAATGAGTTGGACCTGCCTATGGCTCAGGTTTCTCAGAAACTGGCTGCCAGCCAAGCCGGCGCTGAGAGAGGAAGCTGCAAGAGCTTCTTGAAGGGAACAGGAATGGATGGTGAAAAACTGAAATTGTCACGTGGTCCCCAACACAGTCCTCTCTGCTCCCAGCCCCCAATTTCCCTTTCTTAAAAAAACTGGGAGGAAAGAGTGTTGGACTGACCCTTGACAGGAAGTTAGAGTGAGGCAGCCGCACGCCTCCACCTGGAAGCCTTGTGCTCCTGCTGACCCACAGGTAGGAAATCACACTGTGGTTGAGAGCATGACTATAGGGCAAAGCAGAATTGTTTAGAGCCCGGGACGCCTGGGTGGCTCAGTCGGTTAAGCGTCTGCCTTCAGCTCAGGTCATGGTCCCAGGGTCCTGGGATTGAGTCCCGCATTGGGCTCCCTGCTCAGCGGGAAGTCTGCTTCTCCCTCTGCCTGCTGCTCCCCCGGCTTGTGCTCGCGCTCTCTCTCTCTCTGACGAATAAGTAAGTAAGATCTTTAAAAAATTGTTTAGAGCCCTAATATCTGTCACTTGCTATGTAATCTTCAGCACATTCTTTACATCTCTCTGCCTTGTTCTCTTATTTCTTTTTTTAAAATATTTTATTTATTTGTTTTGAGAAAGAGAGAGAGGACAAGCAGAGGGGAGGGGCAGAGGGAAAGGGAGAAGCGGGCTCCCTGGGAGCCCGATGCGGGGCTCGATCCCAGAACCCTGGGATCATGACCTGAGTTGAAGGCAGATGCTTAACCGACTGAGCCACCCAAGCGCCCTTGTTTTCCTATTTCTTAAAGTAAGAACGATTATGCCTACCTCACAAGATAGTCAGGAGGACTGAATGGGATACTGCCTGGAACATATTTAGCACAGTGCTAGGCAACTAACTAGTCAATCAATGGGAGCTAATCGGATTATTATAGAAACTGATACTTATGGTATTTATCGAATATTGTCTCATCTTAAATCAGCTTGTGTCTTCTCTCCTTAGGCTGGATAGTCTTTGTGCGCAAATGGAGACTATTTTCTGCCCTTTTCTGTGCCCTAGAAGCTGACCCTAAGAGGCAGCTTCTGTCAGGCTCCCTTGCTCTCTGGCTTAGTTACACCAAGATTCCACCAGTAGTAGAACCTGCCAGCAGATCAGTGAGAACAGAGTTCCATCTACTCTGGATTTTCAGTCACTCAGACCTGAAAGGAATCCTAGTTAACATACGCCACCTCCACCTTCTGACTTTTTGGAGGTCAAAGACAGACAGAGTGGGACTTGAGTATCTGGGTAAGAACCCTGGTGAGAGAATGCCAAGGAGAGAAGTTAGAGATATCTGCATTCACATCAGCAACAAGAAAACAGATGGTTTGATTCTGCCATTTTGACCCCAAGGGCATTTGCTTCAAACCCTTCAACCTGCAGATGTTTTGGTCCCTCTGTGCACTCAGGATCTCTGCAGTGATTCCTCAGGACTGTGATGCTCTCTTTTTACATCTGTCTCCATTCTCTATTGCTCACTCTCTCTCTCTTTATCACAAAAGTGCTCACAATTTTATTATGGATTAGCTAGAAGATACAGGCAAACCACCAGCCTTTTATTCAAATTCATGATAAACAATGGATGTTGATGGCTGAAAAGTCAACACAAAACTGACGATGGCTAAAACTGCATATTGTAAAATGTAATATTGAATAAAAATGACAAAAGAACCAAATCTTCATCACAAAACTTAGACCTACAAAAGTAGACGCAAAAATGAATTCTGCGGAAATAATGTCCATCAAAAAAATGACAGTAGAATCATTGCAATTTTATATAGACAGAAAACTGATAAATCTGTTCAATTTAGATGGAAAAGAATTAAATCCAATGCAAATAATTTCAGTAAAATAAGAATTAAAATTGAACAAAAGAGAGATGATATAACTGCATTATATAGAAATTTGATTAAGAGATTCGCATTTGCTCTAATGAAGTCCATTTCAGGAATAGTTTCCTCAATGAAAATTTATCACCGTGGTTATAGTTCTGATTAAGATATTTATATTTAAGGTGGCCTTTGAATCAAAAGGATCAAAGTGGAGAGGGTCCTGCGTCAGAGTGTTATCTAAAACAACCCTGAATATACAACCTTTAGATAGTTCTGGTTGCTGCTATATTTCCAGAAATTCTATTTTCCCAAGACACGAGTACACTCTACTTGTTTTAATAGCATGGCTACATTTTTTATAGAACCACGCACAAGCCCCATAAAATCACAAGCCAGCATCTTGGAATTTGTAACTTGATTTTTTTAAAATTCATATTCTCAAAGAACCATTGAGCTGGAAGGGACTTTAAGAGATCATCTGGTATAAACTATCTAGGACAGATGGTGGTCTATCCCCCCTTGATCCTCCCTGGAGCATGATAGAGATAAAAGAGAATGAATAATAAGAAAAGAACACCGTTGGCAGGGAAGAACAAAAACTGTATATTTGAAATCAGGAAAAAGGGGAAAATTCCCAACAGCCATTCGTAATTCCACCATTTAACTATTTTACTTGTGTTTTCATATAATCATTTTATGACTGGCCCACAAATGTTTTCTCAGGAATAGGACAAAATAGCAAAACTATAAAATAAAAGATTTGTTATAAAAGTTACATATTCACAAAATACCTTTTATTTAAAGTATTAGGTAGTGAGAAAAGTCCTAGAGTGGGTATGGGGCGCAAGTACTATGATTCACTCTTGGTACAGCTATAAATTTTCACTACCTTTGGGGAAGATCAACAGGTAGTATTTATTTGGCTTTAAAATGTGTGCATATTCTTTGACCCCCAAAAGCCCAATTCTGAGAAAAATAAAAGTGCAAGTACATAGATAATTATGTACAAGACTGTTTATTGTTTATTATTTGTAATGGCAAAAAAATAGAAACAATTTGCATGTTCATCTTAGGAGACTAGTTGAACAAAGTATGATACATCTACCCAATGAAAAGCGATGCCACCAGGCACGAGAATATCTTAGATCTATCTTCATTGCCTAGAAAAAAGCCAATGGTATTTTTTTAGGCATGTGAAAAAGTTATGGGAAACATATGGTGCAATCCTCTATACATAAACCAACCAGAACACCAAGTGTGAGAGATAGCTTAGTAATTAAGACTATCTGCATTTGAATGTTATGTCAGCCACACACTAGCTGTGTGACCTTTGGCAAATTACTTGACTTCTCTGTGCCTCAGCTTCCTAATCTATAAAATGGAGCAATTCTTTATACTTATTTCATAGGATTATATGTATAGCATAATATATGTCCAGTCCTTAAAAAAAATACCTAACTTAACCTAAGCACTACAAGAGTGTTATTTGCTATTATTTTTATTAGTATAGCTAATGTTTATGTTTATACAAGCAAAGGACAAAATAAGGAGTTTACAACCTAAATATTTGCATCAGTTATACGAGGAGTGGAATTAGAGGGGAAAACAAAGACAGTTTTATGGAGATACTTCACTTTTTTTGAACTGCCACAACAAATATGTGTTACTTTTGCAACTCTGATGATTGAAACTTTAAAAAAAAAAACAGGGAGAAAGTATATCAGGTAAATCTGGAAATGTCAGCATTCATTTGAATCTCCTATAGGTGAAGAGTATAGACAGCCAAATTCCTGAAAGCCTTTTTTTTTTTAAGATTTTATTTATTTATTTGACAGAGAGAGAGACAGTGAGAGAGGGAACACAAGCAGAGGGAGTGGGAGAGGGAGAAGCAGGCTTCCCTCGGAGCAGGGAGCCCGATGCGGGGCTCGATCCCAGGACCCTGGGACCATGACCTGAGCCAAAGGCAAATGCTTAACGACGGAGCCACCCACGCGTCACTGGAAGCCTTTTATAACAGGAAACGTGGCCAACTCTTCTCCCATTTGTAAGAGCACAGCATCCTAGGCAGTTTCACTATCATTAACGCTAACGATATGCTTGTTTGGTTACTGCCTCAACCACATTAAAATGCATTTTTGTTTCTGTAAGTTCACAAAAGGTTTAACAATTTCCATTAGCACTTCTGTAAAGAGCAATTGCAAGACAAAATGCAAATAGTATAATTATGAAAGCATTAGACCCAATTTTTCTTATCATTTTCTATTACTTTTTAGTAAGCAAACTTTTAATTTCCTAAAAACTCTATCATAAAATTTGAAAGCCTAAAGCATTTTATTGTGAAACTACTCAAAATATTACCATAAGTAGAGCTAGAAGTATACATGTTACAATTTAACTTCAAGAGACCAGGTAAAATGCACCTTTGCGACTGCCTTGTATAGTTGGCCCATATTTACTTAATAAAAGCAGTTTATTCATTATTTAGGCCATCATCTTCATTAGGTTCTCTTAGAATCCTCAAGATATTTATTGTGCATTATCGAAGGAAAAATTATATTTGCATTTATAATCTTTTGCTAAGGCAGTTATAGGGAGTCTTTACCACTTTTAATGTAGTAATAGCCCTGTTAAGAATTACATACACTTAAACGGAAATAAAACCAACCAAATCACTACTAATCTTCAGGTTTCAAAAATTAGCCTTACCTCAGCCAGTAGTAAACCTGCTCTGTTTTCATTTGGTGTCTGCTCTGCCAGGTGGTAGGCCAGGGGTGGTCCGTGGCCCAGTGGCACTTACATCCTAGTGGGTGAGAAATAAGGAAGCAGATACATAAACAAGACCACTGCAGCCTATGATGAGTGTCACAAAGAAAATGGTAAGGGTGTTACGAAAGAAAGTGATCACAAGGATGCGTAGGGGGTACCATGGTGACCACCAGGGGACCTTTCAAAGGAAATGACATCTGGGCTAAAACCTGAAGGACAAGAATGAGGTAGCCACAAAAAAGGATGAGACATCTTAGAAGTCATGGTACAAACAGGGTGAGGTGATCTTTAAAATTAACTGTTTAGGGTTAGCTTCTCATAATCATTAAATCTTACCTCTATAAAAGTGAGTCCAAGCTCAGATTTTGCTAAAGAAGTCTTAAATATTCCATTGCATATTCTCAGGACATTGTTTTTAACATTTGGTGTCAGTCACTATTTCTTGCTTTTATCATTCTCAAATCAGAGAATTTTGTTCTTTAAATTGCTAATATAGGGGCACCTGGGTGGCTCAGTCGGTCAAGCCGCTGACTTCCACTCAGGTCATGATCCGAGGGTCCTGGGACCAAGGCCAGCTTCCGGGCTCCTCGCTCACTCTGCCCTTCCCCCTGCTCATACTCTCTCTCTCTCAAATAAGTAAATACAATCTTAAAAATATAAAAATATAAAAAATAAATTGCTAATATAAATAATTAGAAAGATAGGTGCATGCAAATCACATAAAGATGTCAGAGACACTCCCCCACTCCAGCTTCTGAGTTAGGAAATTTTAACCTTAGTAAACCATGAACCACCTTTTACTATCTGGCACTAGGGACACTCCCTTGGCAGCCTCCCTCACCCTCTCCTATTTGCCACTTCCCTTTCCTACTCTCTCAGATTCGACACTCACTTTTTGTTTGCCATTTGACTCTGCAGACGCAGTGAACTTGCTGGGTCACCTTGGGCCCGTTTCCTCCTCTATAAAACTAGGCTGTTGGCCAGATTATCTCTAAAGTCTTTTTCATTCCTAACAGTTTATGGTCTACGATTCACGATCTACAAACCCCAACTCGTATGGTTGGTCTTGTCTTTACCTCCTTACTCTCCAAGTGCACGGACCGGTATGTGTCTGTGTGCCCATCATCTGAGGAAATGGGTCTGTGCGGGAAGGGGGGAAAATGGAAGCAGGTGCAAGGAGGAGCTGAGTGTGAGTGCCAGGGAGGTAAGAGGAGGAAGTCAAGGCCCACATGGAGTTGTGGTGTAAGCATAGATGGAGTTACAGGACACTTCGATTTTAATTACTTTCTCCTTCAAAAAATAAGAAGTAACAAACTTTGAGTACCAAAATTCCTCATAAATCATGCAAAGACAATCTGCACACATTCAAAACGATACATTGATCTGTCACCCATCAGTGACAATGAGCGGTGCTGAGCAGAAGTGGTGGTACCAGCCACATCCCCGCCATGTTACGTCACCTCAGTTCCTGCTGCCCATGGACTGCCTCCTTTCATAACACAAAACGGCTGTGCTTTCAGTCACTCACAGTGTCTATTCAGGGCAACACAATATAGTAAACAGGATGCATTCTGGGTTTGAATCCTGTCTCTACCATTGGTTTGCAATGTGACCTTGAGCAACTCATTTTGATTCTCTGAACCTCAGCTTCCTCATCTATAAGGTGGGAACAATAATCATATCTCTCCATAGG
This sequence comes from Phoca vitulina, assembly GCF_004348235.1. Classification (NCBI taxonomy): domain Eukaryota; kingdom Metazoa; phylum Chordata; class Mammalia; order Carnivora; family Phocidae; genus Phoca; species Phoca vitulina. Next base: position 37,133 of record NW_022589848.1, read on the forward strand.
TTTGGTGAAAATTGAATATAAAACATCTTGCATAAAGCTGTTTTCTTTAGCTCATTCAAGTCTCAAATATAAGATGCTGCCTCCATTTTACAGATGAAGAGATTGAAGCTCAGAGAAGTTTATAAACTGCCCGGTCACACAGCTTCGGAGTGTCAGGGACAGGATTCCAAGCCAGGTCTTCTGCCACCAGAGCTACCTGTGTGGAGCTCCCCCTCCACAAAGCCCATGTGGCAATGTGTTCCCATGTGTTTTCCTACTTCCTTTCAGCGACCCCTGAGGACCACTGAGTCACATGGCCTGCCCTATCGTGTTTACGCTGTGTGAGTTGGTGGGACGGGGGGGAAAGGAGGGTTCCTTCCTTGAGCACAGTGCCAGTCTTGAATGGACACATCAAATAAATGACTAAAAACATCATAGGTTTCCCCTGTATTTATCACACGTGCTATTATAGGCCTACACATATTGAAAGGGCCAGAAGCTTATATCAATTATTTTAGCTAAAACAAACTTTGAGATTAGGAATCACCAAAAAGAGATGCAAGTGATCATCCTCAAACAGAGATGGTGCCAATAAACTGTGCAGGACACAGATCAGTGACCTCCACAATTACCCTAGCTTTACCTGAAAGCCCGGGTCAGCTGCCCAAGCACATTTACAGCCCTCTCTGGACTCGTGCATGGTGGTCGCTGTGGTGTTCATTTACTTGCGCCTTTATATAATTAGCCCACAGATATTATTAGATGGTGATAATGTACACGTACATCACGCTCCGTTTATAGGCTTGTAGTTAAGGCTGTTAGTCACGCTCCACGTGACTACAGCCAAATCTGTCACAGAGTCTAAACTGACCAACAGATCCATGCCAAGTGGAGAGAATAATTTAAGTGCTAATAAACGGCAACTGGTTTAGATTTTGATTTTATTGGCAGAAGTTTTCCGTTGCCTGAATGCCATTTAACTCTTCAGGAAACAGTGCTGAGGGTCCTGAACCTTCCAGTCATAAGTGTAAAAGGGGGGATTAAAAGAGATATTAGCCTCCTGAAGACAAGAGAATTGTGAGATCTGATTTTAAATTAATAAGTGCCATCAGTGGGGAAGAAGCAACTGAAAGGATTTGAGGGGCACCTGGAGGTACATTGTGCGGCGGCAGTTACCATGGTGATGGGTTTGTTCTCCAGAAGACAGAAGCTGGAACCCAGGACAGACGCGTGGGATCAGGATGTCATTGTCTGCCTGAGGCCCTTCACCCTGACCTGAAGCTATGAAGCTTCCAGGGTCCCATCAAAGGCCATTTTGCTTCCAGCATTGTCCTTGCAGAATCAGTGGCTTGCGGACTAATGCTCTTAAAGTCTGGCAAATGTTCCAAGAATGGTGCCTGGCCCACTTCCTCGCACCTGGATAGGGCAGCAAAGTGCCTGTCAATGTGTGTGAAAACGATGCATGGGAGCCTTGATGTCCTAATGGGGAGTGTGTGAATTCATAAAACTCTGCCCTTCCTAGTACTGATGTTGTTTCTTACTCAGAAAAAAACAAACAAAAACATGATATCTGGCTTTTTCACAGTCTCTCTTCCATGACTCTAATGTCCAGATAACAATATTGTGGAGTCACTCTTAATCAGACCCTGAGGAGCAGGGTTGGATTCTCAAGTCAGTGAAAAAGATGAAAAATGGCAAACATTAAAAATAACTGTTGAAAACCCCTTATGTTGCAAATCAATTACAATGCATCAGTTTTATATATTCTGTTTCAGATTTTTTTATTGAGGAATAATGGACATATAACATTATATTCGTTGTAGGTATACAACATGATTCAATATTTGTATACATTGTGAAATGATCACCACAGTGAGTTTAGTTAACATCCATCACCATACATAGTTACAATTTTTTTTCTTTTTTCTTGTGATGAGGACTTTTAAGATCTACTCTTCTAGCAACTTTCAAATATGCAACACAATTTTATTAACCATACTTACCATGCTGTACATTACATCCCCATGACTTATTCATTGTTCAGATATTCTTGTGTGTATTAAACTTTGAGAATGCTAGAGACAGACGAAAGGAAGGAATGATGCCCTGTCTTCTGTTGATTCCAGGACACTCCACTCCTAATGGCCTTTGCTGGCTTCTTCTCATTTCCCCAATATTTGTGGATTGGACTGCCCCTGTTAAGCCCTCAAGCCTCCATTCCTGTAAGTCCACACTCACTCCTTTGGAGATCTAACCCAGTCTCACAACTTTAAAACTTATCCACATGCTGACTACTTCCAGATAGGCATCTTTAACACCTCTGGACATCCCACCCCAACTCGGATTCATGCATCCAACTAACTGCTTCCTCAAAACCTCCACTTGGATGTTGACCTGGCATATCAAGCAAGCCCCAAACTGAATTTCTAATCTTTCCCTACAAACTTGTTCTTCCTATAATCTTCTCTGTCTCACTAAGTAATTCCATTTCAGTTGCATGAGCCAAATAACTTGGCGTTCCTAGTTGGCATTTCCTGCTATCTCAGGCCTTTGGGCTTGGTAGCCCCTTATGCTGTGGTGATCTGATTGATCAGAGTAAAGAGCTCCATGAGGACAGAGACCATGCCTGCCTTACTCTCTGTTGTGTGCCAACAATAGGCCTGGCTCACAATGGACACATAAGAAGCTCATCAGAGAAGAGAGATTGCTGGGGAATGAGTAACAGAGTCGTTGGGATGAGACTGGACCCTCAGCATATCAAAATGGTTCATCTTTTCTTTTGCTAATTATGAGGCTGTAGCAAGTGGATGAGGTATTTACCCAGATGGCACAGCCCAAAGCACCTTCAAACCACAAGGCTTCATTTCAAAGTGCAACCGTGTGCCTTCTAAGATTTTTCACGACAACCCCCTGACGGGCACAATTTTCAGTGCCTATTTCATCGAACATTCAGTACTTCTAAAATTGTGCTAAGAAGACTGAAAATAATGAACTAAAAATATAAAAATAATATCCTTGTTAATGAAGACATTAGCCTTTTTGTGGTTATTCATGATTCTAAAAAATCTGAGAAACCTAGATGAAGGAAAGTCATGACATATTAATGATTTCAAATGTGTGCTGGAATTGGCAGAACAGAAAGCGGCATGAATAATTCAAATAAGACGCCAGTGGGTTTTTTTTTTTTTCCCCTCTCACAAAAGGTTGAAGCATGAAAACCCGGTGAAGGGAGGCTTCTGGAAAGATGGAATCATACATTGTGTTGTCCAGCGATCTCCTTGCATTTGGAAGGTTAACCCAAGTTCAAGCAACCTAGGACACCATCTAGTCGTTTTGAGGGGATTATATTGAAATCTTTTGACACCACATTTAGTTCCTTCTGACTCTAGCAGCTGCTGGGGAGAGTTAAGACTGAATGTTTGATGCCCAGTGAATTAAAGTCTATTTTTGAACTCAAATCTCCAAATCCTAAAGGAATGGTCACCGAGAAGAAAGGAAGCAGGAAGCAGCACGAGCGACAGTTGGTTTAGTGTAGTCTCTCCTTATCTCTACCACGCAAATGACGATGGGAATCGAATATGCAATGATCTGAAAGGAAGCTCAGGGTATGGATGATGACGGCGAGTCATCAGGAATAAAAGTCAAAAGCACCACAGCTACCTTTCTGCTTTAATACCTTTTCTCCGTTTTCTTTTTACCTTAAACTACTTTTGAGAACATAGCTATAATATGCTGAAGAAGAGCGAAGTCTCTTTCAACTGTGCACAGATTCTCATGACCGAATATGTCTGAGTGAGATTGAATTTCTGCTAGATCTATATGATATATTCCACATGCACACACGCACACATATATACACATACATGTAACATGTACACGCACCCATATAATGAATATATTTTAATAGTGCAGGAAAACAAATACTTTAAAAGAAAATTGCTGTGAGTATGCTCAAGGCTGAAATTAATGAAGAATGAGGGTTTAAGTGATTAGGGTAAGACTTACCTCAGGAAGACCATGAATTTAAAGTTTTCTTTCAGAGATTCCGTAGAGAAGATAAATCAATAGGTACTTGAATCAATCCATAAATTATCTGCTGCAGGTTGTCTTTTAGACATTGGCCCAAAGGGATTAAAACAAAAGGAAAATTAGATCAGCCCACAGGATCAGGCACAGTCTGCAGCCTAGGAAAGGGTAATCCGTCCACCCATCCACCTACCCACCCATCTGTCCAGCCATATACTGAGTGATACTAATGTCAGTCACTGTGGGAGATCCTGTGGATGTGTAATGAAACTCAGAACAGCTCTCTTCACTGAGCTGTCAGCCCAGTGGGTGACAGAAGCGAGGAAACACAGAATCTGGTTGCCATTCACTGAGCTGTGACGAGGCAGGAGTAGGGGGCTCTAGCTAGGTGTGCAGAGACAACTATTATTCAGTAAGAAGCCGTCCAAGATTTCAGACTTTCAGGAGTCAGAATGCAACTCCTTTCTGTAAGGATTAAACTCCACGAAAGCTAAATTAGCTGTTTTAGTTCTTTATTTATACCACAAAACTTATATAATCCTTTCTACATGTTTTAGAGGCACTTTCCAGTAAGTATCTCTCCATGTTTTAAGAACTGAAATAAATACCTAATTTTCAAGCTCATGCCCAGCTATGTGCAAATTATAGGAATACATTTGTTAAACACCTTATACATTGCTTAAAAATAGGCCATGCTCATAATCAAATAATACTTGCAGATTTTAAATTAGCACCTATTATGTGCCAAGCCTTGTGCTGAGAAGTTTCACATCATTATGTAGCAAAAATCCTGTAAGAAAACAATGTGATTCTTGGGCCCCTGGGTGGCCCAGTTGGTTAAGTATCTGCCTTCAGCTCAGGTCATGATCCCGGGGTCCTGGGATCGAGTCCAGCATCGGGCTCCCTGCTCAGCAGGGAGTCAGCTTCTCCCTCTCCCTCTACTCCTCCCCCTTGTGCTCTCTTGCGCTCTCTCTCTTACTCTCTCTCTTAAATGAATAAATAAAAAAACCTTTTAAAAAAAGGAAAAGAAAACATTGTGATTCCTAGTTTACAAAAAAATAAAATTATATACACACACCTATATACACTTAGGAAGACTAAGACTTGAGCTCTGAGCTTTTGGTTTCAAGTTATTATTATTATTATTATTATTACTACTATTATTCTCATCTTACCATCATCATGTATATGATAATGTGTATTACAGATATAAATTTTAGTCATTAACAGCTTGCAACATGATAATACATAAAGACAAGTATTGTTAGTCTAGGAAGACATTAGAGATTACCTAACTCAGGGTGGCCTACAAGTGAAATATGTCTTGTTGGCCAGCATAGTATTTTGTTTAGTTTAATCTGAATGTGAACGTTTCCCTTAGGTGTGTGTGTAGGGCGTGCGGGAGCAGGGCGGTGAGGCAGTATGACTGTGGTTTTCCAGGACACCCGCTCATAACCGGGTCCCAAGGGCTTTGAGTTAATATTCCCTGAATCCTGGCACAAGCCCTTCTTTTGATGAGTGAGGAAAAAATGCCCAAGAGAGTTAATTCACTTCCCAAAGTCACACCACTTGATGGCTCAATGGCCCTTGCTCAGGACTTTGGCATGCAGACATGGAGACAACCTAACTCCCGGGAACCACATGCAAAAACCACGACTAGGCAACCCAGTTGTGCTCCGAATCTAGCATGCATCAGAATCATCTGAGAGCTTTTATTTGTTTGTTTTCTGATTGAAAAAAAATCAAGAGGACACTCTGCTTGTCATTGTGGAAAAAAAAGTAATAATGCACTTGTTTTAAAAGAATCAAACCAGGGGCGCCTGGGTGGCTCAGTCGTTAAGCGTCTGCCTTCGGCTCAGGTCATGGTCCCAGGGTCCTGGGATTGAGCCCCGCATTGGGCTCCCTGCTCAGAAAGGAGCCTGCTTCTCTCTCTCCCACTCCTCCTGGTTGTGTTCCCTCTCTCGCTGTGTCTCTCTGTCAAATAAATAAATAAATCTTTAAAAAAAAATAAATAAAAGAATCAAACCATTCAAAAGGGTATATAATCAAAATCCTAGTTTTCTACCCTCTAGACCAAAGCTGTTAATAATTACTTTGCATCCCTCCGAAAATTTTGAACGCATAAAAATGTATATATTTTTATATCTTTTCCATTTCTTCAAAAAGAAATGACACCACAATATTTTTACTCTCTCACTTACTGCATCTTGTGAATAGTTGATAAGGTTCTATGGCTGTACATATGGATCTACCTTATTCTTCTAAAGGCTACGTAGTACTTCACTGATCGGAAATTCCGTAATGTATGTAACCAGTCCCCTCTTGGTAGACATTTAGGTTATTTCTAGTATTTCATTGTTACAAATATCTTTGTAATATATCTTGGCCTACATATGTAAGTATATTGATAATATCTTAGTATTTCTGAGTGAAAGGAAATAGAACTTTAAAAAATATTCTGATAGAGATTTCTAAATTACCTAACACTGGTGTGCTGAAAGCAGTCTGTACCAGTTCACAAAAGCCAATTGTTAAATATGCAAGAATCTTGTGAGCCGGTTGTTAAGCTTATAGCTTGAAATCAGTCATGGTGGGAGTACTTATATCATGAAAATCTGGGCACTCATTAATTCATTTATGGCAAACCAGTTTATCAGCACACCACTGCCTATAAAGATAATTAACACTTATTTGGGGAGGAAGGTTTTTCAAGGATGAGGCCCCATCCCTGACCTACAGAATCAGAACACCTGTCGATGGGAATAGAGAATCTGGACTTGTAAAGATTCTCTCATGGGAGTTCAGTGTAGCCCGACTGGAACCAATGGTGAGGGAATCTCAGTGATGTTCAGAGAAGGGGAGGGTAGGCAGAGGGACCTTTCTGGAAAAGATACTAAACTGGAACTAGAGGACTGTTTAGGAGTTAGATACACAATGGATCTGGAGATGATCCAGGTGTGGGAGGTGTTTTCTTCAAATATATGAAAAATAGACTTGCAGGAAGTAGAGGTCACATGCGGGGGGTGGGGGGTTCCCTTTCACTCAGGTGTTCTCACAGCCATCTGTCTTCTACTTTTTGTTAGAGCTTACCTCAGAACTTCCCCTGAACCTCTCCCCACTCGTCCTACCAACTGACATACACTCACATACACACCCCAGGGGTGAGTCAAGCTTTGACCTCTCTGCCCACCTTCAAAGTCCTACCTCAGATCTGATTGAGTTAAACTTAAGTGAACGACCTCAAGGGCATTAATATATACTCACACCAAGAGGGGCCATCTCTCTGGGTTAGGTCCTGAGCTGCCCATGTCCCTAGAGACCTAGAAGTCTTGGAGGTCAGATAGGATTTTTCTGACCAAGAATATCACAATGACAAAACAAACAAACAAAAAACCTCACTCTCAGTCCCCACCTTCCAAAAGATCTTAAGGAGGTCTCACCTGAGAGACTATGATAACCTTTCTACCCACCACACACATCCCCCACAATACCACTCCACTATTGTTTTAGCTAAAGGTGGAAAGGGACCAGCTGATCCTAGATGTAGATAAAAGCAGCACAATTCAATGAAAAGTGAAAATTCCATTGTCTAGGCGATTTTATTTTATTAGATGACCGTTTGGTGAAGCAGATTCAGATAACCAAAGAAGCAGTTTAGAATGGTAGCACAGTGCATGGATTCTAGAGATGGACTGAGCTCCTATTTTAGCTCTGCCATTGATTAGCTGCTTGACTTTAGGTGTGTTGCTTAACTTCTGTGTACCTCAATTTCCCTACGTGTAAAATGGAAATAATAATATGTACAATAACAACACCTATCTCACAGTGTTTTGTGAGGCTTAAATAAGGTAATATATGTACAATATCTGATATACACACATATACATCGCTTAGAACAATGACAGACGCATTAATTACTTCTATATGCTGTAGCTATTTTGAGTCTTTCAAATGTTAATTCTCCACCTCAGATTGTTTCTCTCTAGGTGGACAAACCGTGGGACAGGAAAAGTAAAGCCAGTTTCATTGCAACAGGAGGAATATATATGATAGATGAGAGAGAGAGAGAGAAAGAGAATATATAGAATGCTTTAATCATATTTTTCCAGCAGTTCCTTGCTCACAAAAAACACATCAAAATTATTCATTTCAACAAGCTACAGTGGGATATAAGGTGCAAAAATAATTGCTTTAGACCTCAATTTTGACAGACCTTATAAGAGGTTTCCTTACTTTTAAAATCACTAACTCAGTGTGAAAAAGACAAAGTTTAAATTGGACAGTATCTCCTATTCCATCATTTGAGGTTTATTTGCTTTTCTCTTCTTACTTGACCCATCTGAAGGGATTTAATGGAAGCAATGGGAGCCAAGAAGGGTAATAAGGCACTAACTGACCAGGAAAACCAGGAGAAAAGGGTATTTCATTCATCTCTTTCCGATCAACACTGTCTGTGCCCTTTCCCCAGAGGCAGTCACACAAGAGAAAGGAGTCTCTGGCTGAGTGTGGGCAGAGCATGGAGAGACCTAGAATCTATTTTATATTTATTTATATGGATGTATACTGACTCAGTGTCACATCTGTGGTTCCATTATTAATAATACAGCAGTTCTCTTTCCTTATTTGTTTCTTACAAATTAGGGATTTTTTAAAGGCTTATAATGATGTCATATAAAATGTATTAAAACATCCCAAGTGTTGAAAAGAAAGCACGGCCATAGTTTATTTTTGTATTTATGTTAGTGTTGAAAATAAAACCTCACTTAATGAAAAGCTACATATCGTAGAAGTGTATGTATTAACATTACAAATTCAGTACAACTTCCCTACTTTACATTTGCTGGAGGAAACGTAATGCCAATTAGTGAAAATTGACTTACAGCCTCTTCTCAAGGAAGTGTGTTTTGTGACTTGGGAAGGTATTGCAGGCAAAAGGAAAGGTGTGTTCAGAGACCTATAGAGTAGAAGGAGCACAGTGTATTTATTAGAGGAACATACATTCTGGATGGGTGGAAGAGGGTGTAAAAACAGTGAGAAGCAAAAATAAGGCTTGTGGTAGTTAATTTTATGTGTCAACTTCACTGGTCAAAGGGATGCCCAGAGAGCTGGTAAAGCATTATTCCTGGGTGTGTCTGTGAGGGTGTTTCTGGAAGAGATTAGCATTTGATTCAGTAGACTGACACACAGATCGCCCTCACCCATGTGGGTGGGCATCATGCTCTAATTCATAGAGGGCCTGACTAGAACAAAAAGGCGGAGGAAGGCAGACAAATCTCTCTCTTTTTGAGCTCAGATGTTCATCGTCTCCTGCCGCTGGCAGCAGAGCTCCTGGTTCTCCAGCCTTCAGACTTTGGGACTTAACAACCACAGCCTCCCCTATCCATCCCCAACCCGGCTCTGAATTACACCACCAGCTTTTCTGGTTCTCCAGCTTGTAGATAAACACGTGGTGGGACTTCTCAGCCTCCCTAACCATGTGAATCAATTCCTAGAATAAACTGCCTATTATATCCAGTAGTCCTCCCTACCTTACCTGCAGCTTCACCTTCACCGTCCTCATTTACCTGCAGTCAACCACGCTCTGGGCACAGATGATCCTCCTTCTGATGTGTATCCTCAGAAGGTCAGTAGAAGCCTAGCGCTGTGTCACACTGCCTGTCATTCCCCCCACTTCAGCTCATCACGTAGGCATTTTATCATCTCACATCATCACAAGAAGAGGGCAAGTACAGTACAATGAGATGTTTGAGGGGGTCATTCATATAACTTGTATTACTGTATATTGTTATACTTGTTCTATTTTGGTATTAGTTACTGTTGTTAATCTCTTACTGTGCCTAATTTATAAATTAAACTTTATCATAGATATGTGTGTACAGTTGACCCTTGAACAACAGTTTTGAAATGGTAGGCCCATGTCTTTTTTTTATGTGGGTTTTTTTTTCAATAGATACAGTACAGTACTGTAAATGTATTTTCTCTTTATTATAATTTTCTTAATAACATTTTCTTTTCTCTAGCCTACTTTATTATAAGAATATAGTATATATTGAATCATTATATTATACACCTCAAACTAATATAACACTTTTAATTATACTTGAATTTAAAATAATAAATTAATTAAACTTTTTTAAAAAGAATGCAGGATATAATACATATACAAAATATGTGTTACTCGACTATTTATGTTACCACTTCCAGTCAAGAGTAGGCTGTTAGTATAAGTTAGTAGTTAAGTGAGCCTAAAGTTATACATGCATTTTCAACTGCACAGGGTGCCATTGACCCCGCCCCTGCATTGTTCAAGGGTCAACCGTAAAGGGACAAACATAGTATGCGTGTGGTTTGGTGCTATCTGCGGTTTCAGGCATCCACCGGGGGTCTTGCAACACATCTTCCATGGATAAGGAGGGTCTGCTGTATCTCCCTCTATATCCTATTGGTTCTGTTTCTCTGGAGAACTCTAATACAAGACTATAGAGGACACCAGAATGTGGATCGTGAGCGACTGTGGGTACAAGTGGTCCTCAAAGTATGGCTTAGAGCTTGCACCGTCAGCATCACCTGGGAACTCTCTGCCCCATCTCAGATATATTGAATCAAAACGGGGGGTGGGAATCAGCAATGTGTTTTAACAAGCTGTCCAGGTGATTCTAGTACTTTGATTTTAATGGTCTGAGAACCAGGAGTATAGACCATACCGAAAGGTTTAGCCTGCACAGTGGAATCAGCTGGGAAGCCTTAAATACCGGTATCTGATCCCCACCCCAAACCAATTAAATCTGGGAGTCAGAGTCTGGCATGGGTATTTTCTGAAAGCTCGCCAGGTAGTCCTAACATGGGGCCAAGGTTGAGAATCACTGCCTTAGGCTAACATTTGCTAATCATAGGGCAAGTTTTACTCTCAGAGAGAATTCATTGATAACCATCCCTCTTCCACTTTAAGCCTTAGGGACATTGATCTGTAATTCACATCACCCATTTAACAATGGCCATGCCCTTGGCAACCATGTTTCCACTACTCTTAATAACAGAAAGTCCTCTCAGCATAGATGGCATGAGGTAAATTTCCTTGTGGCACAGACTAAATTACCAACTGAACAGTCAGAAAAATGGGTCCAAAATAACCCGATTTTTAAAAATTGAATTGACAAAACAATTATTTGGGAGGGGGGCTGGGAGAATGGGAGGAGGGGGGAAAGTGGTAGGGAAGGGAGGGACACAAGTATCTATGAAGAAAAATAAAATTTTCATACTTTGCCTTATGAACTAAAGAAATAAAGTAGCTGTAGGCCCTTCGGTCTAACAGGAAGCTATTTCTTAAATTTCAACTATCACCTTCACTTGTCACACATCCTCGGACGCTTGTTAATTGGGCAACCTTTGATAATGAATACTACCGTGTATTGAGCACTTCTGGTGGGATCACACCTCAGGGGAGGCAGCTTGAGTTCTAAAGACGGTATATGAATTGAAAATCAGATAGTCACAAACACCCTTGAACATCCCTTAATAGCTGAGCTACAAGCGGCACGTAAGAAACCAGTCCCCATGAGATCAGCCGGTCGCCTCCAGCCCCACGTGCCTCTGAGCTCAGGGAGGGGGATGGCATTGCTCTCCCTGTCGCTCACGGACCGATACTGGCTTCGAGTTCCCGCCCCGCCCCGTACTTTGTGTTGGTGTTTACCATGATGCAGATATTATCATTAATATGTTATTATCATCCCTATTTTCCTATTTTACAAATAACCTGAGATTTGGAGAAGTAAATTGCCCGAGGCTGGGTAATTGTGCCCCAGTTCGGATACGGTGCGTGCAACCACAGGACTCAGACGCACGCACGGCTTCGCTATGGCAGAGCCAATTTTAAGATGATTTTTCTTTAGTGGGGTCTTTTTACCCTCGTATCATTTCCAGTGACAACGAACCTTTTCTGAGCAATTAATTATGATCCCAGCAAGATTGTTGAGCCAGTGCTATGGGATCAAGGCAGAACTCGGTTCCCTGCCCCACTGCCCTTTCCCAGAAGCAGCTCTCAGAAGAGCCTGTGTTCCGGTTTTGTATTGGCCAAAGATATATAATTATATCTCAATAAAGCTGAAAAATAGAAAAATAATAAAAACAAGCCAGACATTGGACACCCTTATAAAATCCTCTCCAGCCCCTGCGTGGTGGTCTCCAGAGAAGGGAGCCCAGGATGAAAGGACTCTCCTTGCAGCTCACAGGTCGCATATACAAGCAGCTCAATGTGAGGCTTTGGAGGAAGAAGCAGTGGAGAATGCCAATAGTGTGAAAAGTTATCACATCCCTTCGTAGCATCCCCAGGCTCAGCTAGAACCTTCTTTCCTTTCTAGTGAGAAAACAGATTCTGTGAAGGGGCAGACATTTCCAATTAATGCCCGAAATAAAGCCAGAAGAAACTCGAAAGAGCTTCTCAGATGATTGATTGCCTGCTCAGTTTAGCGTCTCCTTGGGCCCATTCTCCCCCTCCCCCTGGCTCCCAACTTCTGTGCTACTGTGCACAGGGAGCAGAGAGGGGCTCTTCTCATCACCCACATTTCCTAAGACTTTAATCCAGAGCAGGGAGGAATAGTTCTGCCTGGAGGAGAAACAGAAACAATGAAATACCTCCCTGTTCCACAGCCACCTCCTCTTCAAACAACTCAAATCCCAGTCAGTAGTTAGTTGATGAAAAGCAGAGAGTTGTATGAGCACAGTTAAACTCTGAGCTGCTGCACACAGTTGCGCAGGTCGCACACTGAGCAACTCTATAGATGGCAATGTGAATGACATCCCTTGGAGTTGCACAGTACATAATCTGCACAGCCATATGTGGCAGCTCTGCCAACCATCCTTAAGGCTATCCCAAACCTGCTCGATGTAGTGATGAAGCTTGCAGGCATGGAAGCCAGCTGGCCAGGTTCAAATCCCACTGAATTTGGGCCAGCCACAGACTAGTTTGTTTCTTTGTAAAATGGGGGTGAGATTGTGCCAGGCCATGCTCTGGCTGGGAGCATATGTGGAATAGTGGTGACGCTGTGCTTAGTGTAGCATCTGGTTCACAGTAAGCCCTCAAGAAATATTAGTTCTCATTACCGAACCCCAGGTGGAGGAACTGAAGCTTGTGGCTAGGATCAAATTCTGAAGTTACACACTGAGATGGCCAAAGAAGGATGCATGAGGAGACAGGGCAGGGAGCCCCAGGTGAGGAGCCTTCTGGAGATCTTAGGAGAGATGTCCAGTCTTTATGCTCTTGACCCTCTGCAAGGCCCAGGGTCCACCCCCTCAGGCAAGCCTTTGCTTTTTTTTTTCTTTAAGATTTTATTTATTTATTTGAGCATGAGTGGGGGGAGGGGCAGAGGGAGAGGGACAAGCAGACTCCCTACTGAACAGGGAGCCCGATGCGGGACTCGATCCCAGGACCCTGGGATTATGACCTGAGCCGAAGGCAGATGCTTGACTGACTGAGCCACCCAGGCACCCCTGTGTTTTGTTTTGTTTTGTTTTGTTTGTTTTTTGTTTTGTTTTGTTTTGTTTTAAAGCACCACTCTCGGCAACCAGTGGGAGGCATTGTAAAGTAATAGCTATTAGCTTGACAATAGTTGTAGTGCAAATGCAGAGGGACCTGTATGCCTGCTAGGTTCTTGATTCGCCCCCACATGGATGACCAGGAGCTTCGGGCCCCAGCCTCATGCTTACGGTGGGTGGCAGGCTGAGGGATGAGCTGGCACAGGTAGTGAACATGAACAGGAACCAAAGTCCTAGTCTTGAGTCATTTAGCTCTGGGAGGGAAGAGTGTTTGAAATGTTGATTCCCAGAGGCAGGCACAAAACCACAATGACCACAATGACCTCCAAAAGGAAAGAGTAAGGGGGTCTGGCTTGAAGAGGAGAAGAGCTGGGAAAATAGAGACTGCAGGACTTTTCCCACTTTTCAAACCATGACCCACGGTGAGAAATCTATTTTACATCACATCCCAGTATACACATACACGTATAACTAAACATAACTGCACAAGATGGTGCTTACTCTTAATGTATGCTGCACTTGGATATTATTTCTATTCTACTTCATTTTTTAATGGTGTTCTATATGTTACAAAAACACTACTTTAATGGAAAAGATGGAAAAGTCCCTTTTGGGGCGACCTTGGGCCCAAAATAGTGAGAGAGAAAGTTTATTGGAATAGATGCTTAGTAATGGCAAAGGGTTTCATGAAATAGTGTGGCAACAAATGTTGGGCTGTAGGGGTTAAATCACTGAGACCCCACTAGACTGGATCTTTTTTTAATCCCACATGCCTTGTGCAAAGTAGGCATTTAAAAACTTATTTTAACCAACCGATCTGTCTTAACTAAACTGAAATTAGCTCCCTCAAGTATATTCTAGTGACCTCAGTGGAACTTGAAACACTTGGAGGGGTGAATGGGTAGAGTGTCCCATTATCTTCCTTAAATGCCTTTTCTCAACGGGGCTTGCACGAGGACCTTGATAACATAGATGTCAAATTTGCATGCTCTGGTAGGGCCTGGAGTACTGGGCTTCTCCGAAAATATTTTTTTCAGGGTGTTCAGAACCCAGCAGTTCCCATTAGCTGGAAAGAGCTGAGTAGCTATTTAAAATAGTTCAGGCTACTAAGTGAATTTTCTAGAAATGAACTTCTCTCTTTCCTCTTTCTGCAGAAGAGAACTTCTTCCTTTTCCTCCCTTCATGTCATTAGACTTTTTCAATAAAAAAGCTCCAGTGCTTTTTTAGAAGCAAGCGAGGGCTCTAGTTGTTCTAGAATGCTAATCCTTGCCCAGGAGAAAAACATGCTTGTGAGACAGTAGGTCCTACCCTAACATTTGCGATTTCCATTCCAAGCAATGCAGTCCTGGTTCTTCCCACAGCCCTTTCCTCAATGCTCCCAGAGGACCTGAGCTTTCATCCTGGGTGCTCCCCTGGGGGGTGGGGGGGGGCGGTGCACAAGACCAGAGTTGTCCCTGAAGGAAGGGCTGCTGTGGGGTGCTGTGAAGGCAAGCTGTGCCTGAACTCCAGCTCCTGGCATTTCATTTCTTCTTCAGGGAAAGCAGGATCGTGATAAATATCTCGCAGTGTTGTCATAATGGTAAGAAGCAACGTATATAAACAAGGGAGAGTATAAGCCATGTGGAGACACTCAAACACAGTTGTAGTAGTAGAAGCAGCAGTAGTTTTGTTGTTGTTGTCACTGTCATAGTTACAGTAAGGTTCCTCTTAGGGGGACCCAAAGAAAGCTAGGCTCATTTTGCCTGCAACCAAATAGGAAATGGATCATTCCTATCGTCACCATCCTTAAGTATTTGTGCATCGGCCTTCTGCTCACATCATTTATTAAGAGTATTAGACCCGCTGTCTATCCAGCAGGAAAGTCTTTAAGATGGGTAATATGGATGTGAAGGGCTAGCACTCTATGTAATGAGGTGAAGTGAGGAGATCATAGGAAGGAGGAGCTGGGCGACCTTCCTCATCGGTACAGATTTTAGGCACAGACCTTTTCTATTCTACTAGATTAAGAGCCCTCTCACCCTATCCAGGTCAGAGGCTCTGTTTCATCTGTCTTCAGATTCTCTCCACCCCCTCACCATGCTCTGCTCCATACCCGCAACAGGAATTTAACAAAGCTTTGTCGGGTGGGTAAATACAAGTATTAGTCAATCCTATGACACTGCATCAGACGCCCAGGTAGTTGTAATGCATTCTTTGTGATTGAGGGTAAGGAGCAAATGCTGAGGCCCTTTTCAGAGTTAACTCACTGTGTTTTGTCCTCAAGCTGTGGGAGGAAGAAGTGGGTGAATCTTTTCAAGTCTCTTGGTAAGAGACATATGGGAGGAAGGTGGTGCCTGAGCTTGTCATAAGTGAACCTGTGAGTCAGTGTCTATTGCAGGCAACTAGCTCCTTGCTCAGGGGCTCTTTAGGGAAGAGAGATTTATCAGACCACAAATTCTGAACAGCTAAAGAAGCATTCACCTTGAGGATGGATGTCAACCAAAACTCTTAAGAAAATGATCTGACTTAGGGAAAGCTTGTATCTGGAAAAAGGGCTCAATGCTCTACTTGTGGGCAAAATCTCGGTGATGTATCTTCTGCTTTTCTGATGGATTAGAACATTCAAGGCACTAAAATCATTAAGTCTGCTTATCCCAGGCAGAACAAACAAACAAAGAGAAGCTCAAGGGCTTCTTCTCACTAATTTTCAACAACATCAAAGTTAGACCTCAGAGCCTCAGTGTCCCATTGTTTTTGTTTTTCAACTAATCACACGTCAAAGAGCACCTTCATTGCTCTTTCACGAAATATACCAATTTTTAGTTGGATTTAAGCAGCCCAGAAAGTTCTCTAAACTAAAGAGAGACCAAGCAGGGCAAGGTGAATGCTTTCCTTTGCGGTCCAGAATTCATTCGGAGGGCTGATGAAAACTCACCATGAATTATGGTTTCTGCTATTTTAAGATGCTCTTTTCTTTTTGATTCGCAATTTCATGTTTCTGAAATTAGTGTAAGTTGGATATTTTATATGTATAGCTAATGGATTTGTTTTTATTTGGAAAAAAAAGAAGCTGCCACTAAGCCAAGGGAGTGCTGTATTTGATACTATCTTAGAATTAAGGAAATGGGATACTTCCCTGTTTCCTCTAAGAACTTTCAGCCTAGTGTCTGGTGCGCAACCCTTGAGTTACTACTGAGCCCCCTCCCAAACAGCCCCATCCTCTCTAGGGTCCTGGAATAATGTAGAGATGGCATATCACAGAGGCACATCGGGGTAGTATATGCTGCCCAGGACCAGCTATGTAGTTTGTGGATCCAAGTGCAAAATGAAAATATGGGAACCGTTATTTAAAAATTAGTGAGAACATTGACAGAGTGACAGCAGAGTGTGAGACCGAATGTGGGCCCTTCTGAGCATGGGCCCCATGCAACTTCACAGATGCCACGTTCGTAACGCTAACCCACTGATGGCCAAAGGAACAGGTGTGTAGAGCTTTGAACACTGTACAAATTCTCACACTTCCCAGAAGCCCTCCCTCACTGATACTTCAAGCTTTCCCCAATCTCACCCCCACATTCTTGTACAGCCTCCAAATTCTGCATATGCCCAACCAACCCAGTCTGTCTTGAGGAAGGGTGCTGAGAGTCTTGTGGGCATAGTGAAGCCTCAGGAGACCTCCTGTCATGGATCTGATAGCATAGCCTCCTGATCTGAGCCCTGGGCAGTTGGGGCTTCTCCTCATCGAGTCTTCTTTTTATTCATCTTTCTCTTTTTCAGCAGTCCCGAGGCTTATACTTTAGAATTAGCATCACTGCTCCATTCTCTCAGGCTCTTCTTTCTCTCTATCCCATGTTCAAACCATTTTATTCCATAAACCAGCCCTCAACAGTACACTCAATGAAGATTTTCAGCCTGAGTAATTGATCTGTGAGTCAGAATTCTCTTCTGTGGGAACCATAATATGGTTTGGTGTATTATCAAGTTATTAGATGAACTTCTGAGGCAGCCTTCATTTATTTGGAGCATGGTGCTGATGTCTAAGCTGTCTTCTGCTGGAATTGGACTTTAATTTCTTCCCCTGAAATGATTATCATTAACTCATTGGCTTAACTCAAACTAATGTATTTGCAATCACATTTTTTTTTCCTGAGACTACGACTTTGATTTAGAAAACACTTTCAAAACCTATGGTTTCTTAGGAGAGACAGTGCTAAGGAACCAAGAGTCTGACAAATGCAAGAAGCCAATTTTTAACTGATTCCGTTTTCCCAGCAATCTCCAGGCACTCCCCTGGGAGGGGGTGACATGCAGTTCCACACCTGAGAGGGTGCCTGGTACCAAAAAGGATGTGTGATCCTATCAACTAATTGGTTGACTCCATGAAAATTGTTCAAAACAATCCTTTTTTGACAGCTCAGGCCTGACCAGATACATTCCATAGTTGGGGATAATTGGAATCGTAGATGTCACTAAAATCTAATATCTCACAAGGACCCCAGACTTGAACTTTGAAAAATTATTAGCTGTTGCAGAATGCTCTCATGCTGCTGCAATGGCAAAATTTCCTTTTCTGGATCTATTTTATTACATGCTGAGTCTGCAGGCATATCATTCCTTGCAAGGTTATGGAGATGATTAAATGAACCAATGTGTATAAAGTGCTTGACACACTTCTTGGAACATAGTAAGCACTCAATAAATGTTAGCTATTATTATTATAAGCTCCTTTACTTTGAAATGACATTAATTGCTGTAACAACCAGAATACATTGACTCTTTCTACTGCCATGCAAGGCAGTCTCTTTACATGAGTGCTGATGTTTACGTGTTAATTTGGTCTCTAGCTAGGAAAAGAGTTGGCTTTGAAGACAGATTTGGATTCAAAGTCCAGGTTAGCCACTTTCTATAAGCAGTGATTCTTAACTAGGGGCAATTTTACCCCCCAAGGGCTTAATTCCCAGTATCTATTCCTGTCATATCCCCAGGTGAACCAGACACAACAACTGTGAATTCAGGCAGTCTTTGAAAGTCATGGCCAGACTCATAGCAGTTGTCTTTGGAGAAGACCTGTCCATGCATAGCAGAAACTTGAGTCGCTGTCCTTAAATATAGGTCAGGATTCAAATCTCCAGAAGGTTGGGAAAAGCTATCTCTTAAAAAAAAAAAAAAAGATTTGAATTGAGAACAAGATAAGGATGGAGGAATGATACATATTTAAGCAAGACCACTGACCAGTAAATAAGAACCTAGGAAAAAAAATTCATAGGCTTGGCAGGTTCCAATTAGGATATGACTCAGGGGCATCTGCTCTCCCCCCTGCACCCCCCGCCCGGGGACATGCCCAGGTCTCCTTACCAATGATAACTCACAAGGTAGGGGAGGGGATCAGAAAGAGACAATGAAGAGCCCCACAGTGGTAACAGGGTCTGCAGAGCTCACGTGTGGGAGCGACTTTGTTCCAACAGCAGCAGGAGGGAAGAGGAGGACACTATGGACCAGATGGGCTCCACATGGAGCCCCAGCCACAGACATGGGTTTGTACTTTAGGAGGGTCTGTGCTTTGAGGACCTGGCTTTAAGGCAGAAGTCAAGATGGAGAAAACAGTACAGAGGCAGCTGATTTGTATGTCTTTAGATGTGCAGAGGCAGAAATGTTGAACTTGTTAGTTTGACATGCTTGTGTATGTCTTGTCCAAGACTCAAAAACTGCTAAGCTTATAGGGCACAGCTTCTCTATGCTCTGAAAAATCCCGTTTGTTATAGCTGATGATAATGGGGAAGGGGAGAATGGCATATATTAGATTACATAGTCCCTGTGAGTTCAGGAAAAGCAGAGTCACAGACATCCCTGAAATACTCGTATGAATCAAAGGATGACACCACCCCCACTATGATGATGAGTACATTAGCTTATGTGTATGGTACATCATGGGTCTTTGTTCCTCACACTCTAAAAACAGTTACCCTAAGTAGGAGAGACACAATGTGCATCACTATGAGATCTCTGGGGACTGTGCCAGCAAAAGCCCAGGAAACTGCCTGTGGGTCTGCATGGACTTGGTCGACACTGTGGGTTTGGATCGCACCATGTGTTGGGGCAGCTCTGGTGAGGACAGTTCAGGAGGGCTGATCGCCCTAAACAACTTCACTTATTAGTTAGTGCCCGTTTACTTTCATAAAACTCCTCCCTAGCACACCTGAGAGAGAACAGAAATCCCTCCTCCTTAGATATCAAAACTTATGCAAAGAGAAATCATGCCTGGCCACTCTAGTTCATGGCAGAAAACTTGGAATCAGGTCTGGGCTCAGAAGTGTGTGTTAATATTTACATATGGAATTACAAGTGCTGCTGTGGATGTGGAAGGGCACCAAGCTCTAGAAAGATTTACCCTTTACAACTCTTCCTCTCAAAAATAGTCTTCCTAAGGAAACAGATGGTAGCTCCCTCTATCTACGTCAAAGTTCGAGAGCAGTCAATTACTCAGATTATTATGCTGATGATAAACAGTGTTATTTTATTCAGTTCTTCAAATAATCTTCTATTTAAATCATAGCTAATTACTATTTAGCAAATTAAACTCATTGAGCACTTCAGAATCGTCTATTTCACTGTCAAAATGAAAGCTTTAGGGAGCCCTTATTGCAAGGAGCTTTTTTTCATGACATAGAATATTATCTTGTTGGTCTGAATTGGCAACAAAGAGTTTTTTCTCGGAGCCCTTAAACCAAACAAACAAACAAACAATACAGATCATTTTTGAAACTCAATCTTCAAGTAGGCATTCCTTTCACACATGGAGTTTCCTGAGTAAAACAGAAAGACCTTGGCAATATCTCTAGCTGTGGGCAAGGCCCTCAAAAAGCAGATGTCAAGAGGTGAGGAGTAGAGAAGTGGAGGGCTTATGGGAAGGTATGACTCACTGGCTGAGTAGACGGGGCAGCACTGTCCAAGAGAGCTGCTACCTAGGCTGTGTGCTCCAAGCTCTACAATTGTTCAGCCACCCAGCTTCCCCACAACTTTTAACTCAAGATTTTATACAGTCAATAATAAGGGTTCCTTGAGAGCTCAATCCGCATTATGGAATGAAGTCCATTCATTGAAAATTACTAGGTATGAAGTAAACACACTACACAACAGTAGAAGACAATGACTGCCATGGGATTATACCTATCAACAGCACTGCCCTTAGACCCTGGCAAGAAGGTCTTTAAAAGGTCCCTAAAGGGCCACATGCTTTAGAGGATCCCTCTCTGGCCATCTTGTAGCCATATTTCTAGCCACATCCCCAACTCCCATAATGAGGAGTTCAAGAGACCAAGGGGTCTTGTCTACCTGGAACCCAAGCCCTCCCTTCTAGGTGATGATCCAAGTATCCAGGACCCTAGAATTCCCTGCTCAGATGATCCCAAACCTACATCCCTGACCTCCCTGACCTATACAGCCCTCTTACCCCTCATTCTTTTTCTCAAGAGCAGACTGTGTCAGCAGCATACATGCTGAGAGGCCCAAGGCGTGGCCAGCTGCCGGGGGGTGGGCAATGGGGGGTGGCGGGAGCTGTTGACATGGGATTTGGACATACAGCAAAGGGGGGGAGAGGTCCACACACATACCCACAAGCCCCATGGTGCAGGGGTGGAAAGAGAAGGGAGTCAGACTGCAGGCTGAGCACCAGTAAGCCAGCTCTTCCTGCACTATAGAACCCTAAATTTGAGCCTCATCTTCCGGGTAGTTTTGAAGGTATATTTGTTAAGATAGGAGATATGTTAGATAACATCTATATTTAACAGTTTACCAGACTAATTGACAGCTTCTAAATATTTTAACATATGGTATGTGAGCCTTCATCTGCACTCCTGACCTGGGACCCACCAGTGGTAGAGAGTGGGAATGGCAGGGCAATCTCCACTCGAGCTTGGCAGATCTCCTGGTCTGGTGGGCATCCTCTTTTTATAACATCACCTGGGTCTGCGCTACCTGGTGAGCAGCTTCCTGATCACACCTCAGTCCATCAGTTATACTGACACAGAGAATTCTCAATGTGTACATCTTTAGCTACTCAAAATCCGTCTTTGAAAGAGGGACCTTTATCAGATGTGTTTTTAGTACTCTAGTTATTTCACAAACCTGTGCAAACTCTAGGAATTGGGTCAGGAACATTAAATGAATAAATCTTGTCGGTCTTTCGTGTCCATCTCATCTCCTCTTTTGGACCCGTGGCTTTGTGCTGTTCTTAGCTACCCAACATCTCAGCTGTACAACAGCATTCCCACCCAAGCCGGCATTCCCATAAATCATCCTACACTCCCTTCCACCCATGACTCTGTTTCAGAGTCCCCTTTCTTCCCTGAATATGGTTTCTCCAGTTAAAAGCAAAGTAGCCTACAGCAATTAATTCATACTAAGGTGTGAATGATTAATTGTTTCCCTACCACATCAAGTACAATTGACTACTTCAAAAAATTCTAGTTAAACAAAATAATTTCAGCTGCCAGATGTTGATAGACAAATTTTAGAAACAAAGTAGGTAAGGATCTTTCCTTTTTCTTGGTAAAAAATTGTGTTAGCAAAAATTTATTGGTATTGATAAAACATTTTTTAAATTTTATAATTTATCTATTTATAATGAAGGCCAAAATAGTAAAATACCCTCACATAATAAATATCCCAATAAGAGAAAATAAACTAATTAAGGTTAATTTGTTATTTATTGGATCAATGACACTGGCTGGCAAAACAGGAGAAATTCACTTTCTCAATAGTGAACATTGCCCAAAGGATTCTATTGATGAACTATTTCCTCTGACTCCCAATTTAATTCTCAGAGTACGACTTTAGAATTTAGTAATTAAATTTGAATCATGACTGTCTCTACTCTTGAAGCCTGCATGAAGGTGATTTCAACCCAAGAGAGTTACTTTTAAATTTAGAGAAGGCTTGTTGGCAAACATGTTATAAGGGGGAAAAATTCCTCAAATGGGTTTATAATGTATCTATCTGTCAAAGACAAAAGGAAGGAAATTGATTTCATGCTCCCAATTGCTATCAGGAGAGCACCCCAGATGCAAAAATCAGAGCCCCTTGGCAGCATAGTTTCACCTTAGACTTGTATAAAGAGGACCGGACAAATCACAGGGAACATGACTTTCCAATTGGGATGCTTCTGTCATAAGGGGAGTTTCAGTCTGTCAGGAATAAGGAACGTTTCCTCTGTGTCTGGCTAGTTTGGGGGGTTCAGAAGCTAATCACTTACAACACAAAGAATTGGGATTGGAAGGGTCTGTGTCTGGCCTTGTCCTAGGACAAGGGGGTCGTCCATTCACCATATCCAAGTCATATGGAGAAGGGTGGTTCTTTGCACTAAGCCATTTCCCAGAGCACAAAGGAGGTGGGGAGGACTTCTTAACCAGCACTGTTTTCAGAAGTATGGGGCTCAGGGAAAGTTCACCATTGTTCACCCACTTGCGAAAATGTGCACTTTCTTATGCATCTCTTCTCCCTCAGAGCAGCACTGCACTCACCACCTGCCCACCGGGCCCCAGTTTCGGCTCTCCTTCTCCAGCACACCAGGCGCTCTTACTCCAGGGCCTTTGCACCCGCTGCTTCCTTTGCCTGCAGTGCTCCACCCCAGAGATACACAAACCCCCCTCTTTCAGATATTTTACTCAAATGCCTTCTGTCTCATGAGATCTTCCCTTCCACATTGCCCAGCTCCTGTCTTTGCTTTGTTTTTCTCCTTAGCACATATATGCTTCACTTATCTGCCTACTTTATTATATGCCTTGCCCCTAGAATATAAACCCCATGAGGACAGGGATTTTTCACCACTGTATCACTAGCACCTGGCACGTAGTCGGCATACAATACATGTTTTTGAATAAATATGTTAAAATAATGTATGCGTTGCTTCACCACGTATTATTAAAGTTATGTATTACAATGATTAATACCTTTGGGGATTTTACACAGTAAAGCATGAACAGCACAACCTGGGAGAGATAGTATTCCCGGATTTCTTCTGAATGCTCAGTCTGAAAATAGATAATTTTAAATTTTATTTTTATTCTGTATGGTTATAACTAAAAATCCTAAAGCCAGTATAAAGCTACATATGTTCCAAATATCAACTTTCAGAATTTTGGCCCTGTAATTCACTGCTCTAACTTATCCGAAAGAAGGCGGAAAAGTACTATGTACAAGAAATGACTACTGATCCCCCAGTGTCTCCTAATCTGTAGGTGCCAAGTTTTAATCATATACCACACGTGGTCCAGGCACATGGGTATTAATCTCCTCTCTGCAGCAAGTGAAGTTTGCACAATTTAATGAGAAATTGCTTTTTTTTTCCCTTTCTCTTTTTTTGGTGGAGGAAGCAAGCATAGCATCATTTTTCTAAACTTACTATTATCTTGCAGAAGGTTTGGGTTCCCAGAAAAGGAAGAGGGGGAAAAAATCATTAATGAAAAAGAAGGACAAATTAAATTCTAAGGGGCCATCTCTTTATTTTACTTTTTATTGTAAAACTGACATCATCACAAGTAATAGAATTTTTTAACAGCCTTTGGTGAGTCTATGGCCCTAATTAAGATTTGATTTCATTATTTCATATTTCCCTCTAGTTCCTGCTCACATACACATGTAATTTTCCATATAGTTTCAATCATAACATAGAGAAAATTTTGTATTTTTAGGGTTTTTTTCCTGCTTAATGATAGTCCATAAACATTACCCACATTATCTTAGTGTTTTCAAAATATCGTATTTTTATGCCTAAAGAATATTCCATTGACTTGCTGAGATACCACATTTACTGTTCAGGGGGAGTTTCCCTTCTTTCTGGGCTACTTCTCTCTTCTTTTCATTGGACTTGTCATCATTTGGACTTCAAAAAAATCTTCCAATTTAGTTACCTAACTTGGCATAACTTAGTGTTACCCAAACCAGGTTCCACAGACCTTTCCATGAGCTACTAATAGTTTATCTGTCCCGGGGGGTGGGGGGACAGTGAGAAGGGGATCCTGTCTGCAAATGTATGTGGAAAGCTCTATATTTAATATAACACATCTTGGAGTTTGAGCTTTATACTAGTAGCCTAAAGGCCCTGAGAGGTCTTTCAGAAAAGGCACTTTAATTCAGCTTTCCCAAACTTTGATCACCAGAGATTAGAACTCTGCCTGGAGCACATTGTGAAAATCTGAGGGAGCATTTGCTTTCCTAGAACCTGGTGGAAAAACACTATTCTAATGGTTCTCTCCAACCAGAGGAGTCCTAGTCTAGGGACTTTTTCCATATCTTCCTTTCCTGCCCAAAAGCATCTCTAAACTCCCCCATTGATTTCACAGCTAGACTCCCCAAGGAAGCAAATGGAAGCCTACATTTTTTTAGTTTTGGACTAGAGGTAGTAACAGGGCAGGTGCTCAGGGACAGGAGGTCTGGTTTCTACTCCCAACTTTGTTAGTCTTTCTGTATGACTGTGGGCAAATCACCACTCCCTATGCCCTGCTGTTCACTCCATCTATAAAGTGAGGGTCTGGACTAGATAGATTCTGGAAAGGTAAAGCTGAACCCAGTACCTACAGTCTGCATGAATGTCTGGGGAGATAAGGGGAAGGACAGAGGGTAGCCTGAGGTATTCTCATCTGAGTGTCTCATGGAGCCCAACCCCGTGACTTCCAAGAAGGAGATGTTGGAACTCTCACAGAGAAGCTTCCACATTAGCCTAAACCCTCTAGCAGAGCATACACATTATTCTCAATAGCCAGGGACATTGTCCATGGCCATGAGTCTTTTCTATTTCCTTTCCTATTTAATTTCCTCTGTTGTCTTGCTGTAAAACACTTTGAACAACTCACCTCACTTCTCTGAACCTGTACTTATCCTTTCTGAGGCTGTTTCCTCCTCTTTAAAATAAAAATAATACAACTTCTCAATGAGAGAACATATTTAAAAGGATTAGTACAGAGTAAGCCCTCAATAAATAGTTTTCTCTCCTTCCCTTTTCCTTTCCCATGTTAGGTAAATACCAAGTGTCTAAAGAACACAAATGCTAAAGTTCAGTAGTTGCTGCCAGAAAAGCCAGTTGAGCATGAAATGCCTCTCCAGGAAATACCTCAGCTCCAGATAAGTAATATGAGAAAGCAGCTGGTGCATCTTGTGTGCTTGATTATTTAATGCCCATTTACATGTGGGTTACAATGATGTCAGTGAACTACAGAAAAGCAAGGGGCATCTAGGTGGCTTGGTCGGTTGAGTGTCCCAACTCTTGGTTTCGGCTCAGGTCATGATCTCAGGGTCGTGAGATCGAGCCCCCCATCAAGCACCATGTAGGGCTCCACACTCAGCTGGGAGTCTGCTTGAGACTCTCTCCCTCTCTCTCTGCCCCTCCTCCTGCTTACATGCACACATTCTCTCACTCTCTCTGTGTCTCAAATAAATAAATATTTAAAAAAGAAAAAAGGAAATCAAGAAAAGTTTAAATGAATTTGTGATACATTAATAACAGAGGATGATTGGAGTATGCTAAATCTTTGACAATCTAGATTTTAGAGGGGAACTATGTACTTCTTCTAGACATCCCCCTAAGGATATTATCATAGAAAAATGACTGGACTGGATTCACCATCCGGTGACCTTAGCACAACAGACAAAGGATAGTATCTGAGCATGTCTACTTGATCTGGGCACCTTGGCAGCTGGGGTAATTTCTACCAATGCACTCCCCATAAAATGTCCTTTGGGCTCTAATTTCACAACTGACATTCAAGCAACTGCTTTATTCATATACTCCACTGATGCCTTCAGTTTAATATAGTGTTGACTGAAGTAGTTCCTTCCTCCATATTCTTGATATACTTTTAACTATAAAATGACAAAGACGAGGAAAGTAGAAGTGAGAAATATTCAGTTATAATAATATTTCTCTAAGTTTGATCTTGCAGCAGAATTATCAAAGATGCTTGTTAAAATTCAGATTCCCAATAACAAGTATTAGCAAGGATGTGGAGGGAAAAAAAACCCTTGTATACTTTTTTGTAAATATAAATTCGTGCAGCCACTATGGAAAACAGTATGGAAGTTCCTCAAAAAATTAAAAATAGAAATACCATATGGTATTTCTATACCATAGAAATAAACATAGAGCAGCATTGTTTACAATGACTGTGTTTATTGCAGCATTATTTACAATAGCCGAGATATGTAAGTAACCTAAGTGTCCACTGATGGATGAATGGATAAAGAAGATGTGGTATATATAGATAAAATGAAATATTACTAGCCATAAAAAATGAGATCTTACCAACTAAACAAGATGGATGGACCTTAGGGTATTATGCTAAGTCAAATAAGTCAGACAGAGAAAGGCAAATACCATATGATTCCACTTATATGTGGAATCTAAAAAACAAAACAAAAGAATAAACAAACAAACAAAAAGCAGAAACAGAAGCATAATACAAAGAACAAACTGATAGTTGCCAGAGGAAAGTGGGTGGGGGATGGGCAAAATGGATGAAAGGGAGTAGGAGGTATAGGCTTCCAATTATGGAATGAATAAATCATGGGCAGGAAAAGTACAGCATAGAGAATATAGTCAATGGTATTGTATAATATTATATGGTGAGAGATGGTAGCTACTTGTGATAGGCATAGCATAATGTATAAACTCGTCAAATCACCAGTTGTGATTCAACATTCAGGTTGTACACGTGAAACTAAGGTAACATTGTGTGTCTGTTATGCCTGGATAAAAAAACCCTCAGATTCCCGAGCTCCATATCACACCTATTGATTCAAAATTTCTGGAAGTAAGATTTAGGAATCTGCATTTTAAATAAGTTACCTGGATAATTCACATGAAAATTGAAGTTCAGACACTCACTCACGCTTGGGTCATTGCAACTGTCTCTTACTTGCTATCCTGACCTTGTGTTTCCCTTCCATCATTTTTGAAATAGTCCTCCTTGAGGTTCTAGATTTATCATATTATCCTTCAGTGAGGACCTAGCCTGGTTCCTTTAGATCACCTCATTATGACTAGACCTGACCTTTAGTGGTGAAAGGCCTTCCTTCTGTTTTCCCAATGCTTCTTGCTGGCCTTGTCCCCAACTCATCCCATATGCACTTGTTCACTTGGGCCGACATAAGATGCCTTCAGATGGTGCTCAGTGGAGACCTGGAGGTTCCTAAGAGGACCATAGGGGCTACCACTAGGGGAGGGAAGGTGACAGATGGGCTCAAGGGCTTTCCATCTCCATTCCAATCAGAGTTCCATGTGCTTCCTCATAATATCATTTAAGGACAAGACCCCAGTGGGGGTAGAATAAATCTTTTCTAAAAAACTGTCCTAGACTCTGGAAAACAGTATGGATTTTCCTCAAAAAGTTGAAAATAAAGCTACCCTACATCCCAGCAATTGCATCACTGAGTATTTACCCCAAAGATACAAATGTAGTGATCCAAAGGGGCACCTGCACCCCAATGTTTATAGCAGCAATGTCCATAATAGCCAAACTATGGAAAGAGCCCAGATGTCCATCAACAGATGAATGGATAAAGAAGTTGTGGTATACACATACACACACACACACACACACACAATGGACTATTACTCCTCCATCAAAAATATATGAAATCATGCCATTTGCAATGACATGGATGCAACTAGAGTGTATTATGCTAAGTGAAATAAGTCAGTCAGAGAAAGACAATTATATGATCTCACTGATATGTGGAATTAATAAACAAAACAGAGGATCATAGGGGAAGAGAGGAAAAAATGAAACATGACAAAACCAGAGAGGGAGACAAATCATAAGAGACCCTTAATCATAGGAAATAAACTGAGGGTTGCTGGAGGGGAGGGGGATGAAGGGATGGAGTGACTGGGTGATGGACATTAAGGAGGGCATGTAATGTAATGAGCACTGGGTATTATATAAGACTGATGAATCAAAAAAAAAAAAGTCTACATTTAGTATCTAAAACAAAACAAAACAACAACAAAAACTGTCTAGATTAAATCTCGACATCCCTTTCCTGTCTGCAAACACTTTATTTCCTTTGTGTGAAATTCCTTCTCCTCTCACCCACTTTGAGGCTTCTTTGTCAACTATCCATGACCCATCCATCAAACTTCAAAACCTTGCTCAAGATGCAGTTGGGTCCTACTTACCCTGCCAACCTTGGGGTTTTTCTTATCATCCTGAACTCGTGTGAACTCACTGCAAGTGGAGTCAGTTTCCTTCCCAACCTGTCAAATTATAACCATCTCAGCAATTTCCTTTATTCAACAAATTTTTATTGAGCCACCACTATGTAGCAGGACCTGTACCTGGCCCTGAAAATATAGTAGTGAACCAAAGAAACAAAAGTCCCTACTCCTTGTAGAGCTTACTTTTTGTGCATATCCTCCCAAAAGAGATTATAAATTTCACAATAGGAACTTGGTCTCCTATTAGTTTTGCATCCTTCCATAGGACTTAGTAAAAATAAAAAATTAAATTCATTATAGGAAATACAACAGACAATTCAGGACAAAGCTATTTCATGTCTTAATGTCAAACCTAAAGTAAAGGACTTTTTTTCTGTGCTTTTTTTTTTTTAATTATGAATAATGGTTTCTTTATCTGTTTCCTGCCTATGTTTCAGATACTGTTTAGAATCAAAAACCCAAAATTGGGGGAGAAGGTGAGAGAAATGATAATTATTTACAATTCTTTAATTATGTAATCAATATGATGTACAATTTTTCTCACCCTTTCTTTTTTAAATAGCTCTACCACTCTTGTGAAAAGAGCTTATTTAAATTCCCAAACTTACCTAACCAATTTGCTTTAGTTGCAAAAACTACAAGGAACTCAAAACAGGGAACATATTACTCTATCAGTTTTCTTAATCCCTTCTGAAATCCGCAACACTTTTTTTCTTGCCTCACAACAGATACAGTGAGCTTGAAATTTTATACTCACATAACTCAGGTATGACTTCTGATGCCCAGGAATGAGGAGCTAATTTATTCAGAGCAATTCTCCCGCTGAACATTGCTAAAAATACTGAATAAAATATGCTTTCATCCTTATTAAAAACATCAATAGGCCAAAACATAGTAAGGCATTACCAAGCCAAAACCTAGAATAAACGAGAACACAGAAAAGTAGGCCAAGCACTAGAAGCTGCTTTTGTTCCAAGGCCATTTAACTATTTAGACTGTGAAAGTGAGCTCTGGCTTCAATGGATTCCTGGGGAGAGAGGGATGGAAATCAAATCCCAAGGCCCACAAATGTGGAGAATGTACTAGATGAACCTCATATTAAAGTGGAACACGAAGGGCCACACCAGAGGGAAGCCCATGGCCTCCCATCCCCCTCCCACAGAGAGTTGCTTTCACCTAGGACAGAGCAGGGTGGGAGGAAAAGAAAAAGGAAACTCCACCCTAAGAGGCTGTAGCCATGGGAACATTTGAAGTCTGTGCAGCCCCAAATTTGTATCACTGCAAAAAATTTAGTTTAGAGTGGTATCAGACTGACAGTAATCCCAAGCCTTCTCCAAGGGGAAGATAATGTTGCCTTATTAATCCTCTGAGAATTCTCACTTATATTTTCTCAAGTGGTATGAGCAGCACAGCAGCAAAGGTTTAACCAAGTACACAAAGAAAAAAAGCACCATGAGCAAGAAGCAGCAGGAAGAACAGATAAGAGAATCAGACATTCAGAAACTTCAGATGTTGAATTATGACATTCAGATTATTAAAAGGAAACACATTATATTTAAAGAAATTTTTAAAGTGAGAAAATGCCTGAAAGGAGTGATCTATAAAAATTATCAAAGCAGTTTATAAAAAGTCAGGTAGATCTCTAGAAATTAAAAATACAAGAATGAATATAAAAAAGATAAATGTCTTTATTTTTATAATTGAATTTAGCTCCTGGGCCCTTATTTCTGCCAATGGTGGAAATTTCAAATGTATTGATTAAAGGTAACTCAGTCACCTCCAGGTTACATTCAGTCTCTTTGGGTAAATATTCAGTAACTCAGTACTCAGTAACTCTGAACTAACATAAATTCCAGGGCTTTGCACATCTTAGGAGGGGGGTTGGTCTATGGGATCTGTCCTCTTCCGGATACTAGCCCCACTTTTTTCATTCTTTGACATTCATTAGCCTCTCTTCTCACTGTACCTGCTGTAGAAGCACCCACACTCACTCTGCACTTCTTCTCCTAACTCTTGTTCATCCCAGTTACAAGGTCCCTTTAGGTCCACAGACCTGCACCTAGTCCTAGCCTGTGCCTTCTAGAAGACACAGAAAATTCCCAGCTGTTAGGCTACCTGTGGAGCCATATGATCTGCCTCAGGTCCTCTCTGCCCAAAACCTCACCTGGGAAGCTGTATTTTCCCAGACAGGAAGTAGGCCCAATTCCCCTCTACACTCAGATCTGTGAACTTCTCTGAGTGTTTTGTCTTTCACAATCCCATTGCCCTCCCTACCAAGACTCAAGCAAAATGAAGAAGTGAGCTCTCCTTTTCTCCCTCTTTGTCAAGCTTAACCTCCATCCCAGATTTGCTTCTGTCTCCTCTCTACAATGCAGAAAAATACTCTGTGTTTATTGAAGAATTTTTCCTGTTTTATGTTTGTTGTATCCAGTCTATGCTCTGAGGCCTCCATAATTTGTCTTGATATCCAAGCTTTTGGAATTAAACAAATAATAACATCGAAAATTTTTCTTATATCAAGAACTTTGTGCTCAGAGTCAAAAGCTCTGTCTTTGAAGATGTTCTATGAAAACTCAAAGCTACAAGTATGACTGTGTTCTCACCAGCTTCTTTGTATTATCTCTTCTCTAAGTTGTGTGTTTTTCTCAGGCTGAGGGTAAAGGGGAATTACTAAAATAGAAAAATAGACCCAGTAACATTTCAAAATACTATTCTACTGCATCAACAACTTTTCTTATTCAGTCTCTACAAAAAGAAAGCATATTTAACAATGAACTTGGTATAACAAAATTACCATGTGGCAAATATGTGGGGGCCATAGTATTTTATTATACAAGGATTTGGTCAGCCCATAGGTTTCAAGAGCAGGCCACTGGCAAATTATATTAATTTACCATACAGTTCTCACAGGTCAAAACTAGTGTTATTGAGATAACTGAAGATTTGGACAAAAATTTATATTTACTTTCACAGAGAGCTATGGAGATAGAATCAATTTTTCTAAATCTTGAAATTGAGTGCTATGCTGTTACCAAGATTATATCACCCCTAAATGTTAAGAGGGAGGGATTTTTTCCTTAATAAGAATTGCTGCCATAAATTGGCAGTTCAAAAATAACTCATTACCTAAAAATATGACAATATTTAACATTATTAAAAAGTTTGGGTTTCGTTGAAGCAGAAACAGTCCACTCACACAAAAAAATGCAAATTCGAAGTTCTTTCTTTCCTTCAAGGATAAAAATATATATATAAAGAGAGAGTAGATGAAATCTGCCAACTTTATATTTGGAAAGAAATTCGGAGATGATTTTCCAGCCAGCCATCTTCGGTATAGACCAAGTAGATAAAGTTATCAGAAAGGATTAATTTGGTCCCAATCTATATGTAATTGAGCTGCCACGTTTGGTACACTGGCTATTAAAGTTTTAGGCTAGAGCATACAGCGCCTCTTTCAGTTAGGATTGAAATTTCAAGACTAACTGGAGAAAGCTTTAAGAATACATGAGGCTCTGAGAAACAAACTGAGGGTTCTAGAGGGGAGGGGGGTGGGGGATGGGTTAGCCTGGTGATGGGTATTAAGGAGGGCACATACGGCATGGAGCACTGGGTGTTATACGCAAACAATGAATCATGGAACACTACATCAAAAACTAATGATGTAATGTATGGTGATTAACATAACATAATAAAATTTTTAAAAAAAGAATACATGAGATATCCATGATTTTGTTTGCATATTCTTGATTGTGACTATAGATAGACCCCACATGAATCCCATGGAATCAGCATCTATTCTGTACATCTGCATTTAAAGCAAACGACAAAATCCTCCAATTTTCAGAGATACAGGTATGCAGAAATTTAGAGCTGAAATTTACAAAAACTATAGAAACTTCCCATTTTTTAAAATATTTCAGTTAATAAGTTTTGAAAATTGTTTCCAAAAAGTGGATTCATCCATTATTAAGTCATTTACAGAATGTTAGAGCTCAGGGTACATGTGTCATGAAGATCAGTGCCATGGTTTCCACAGCAACTACAGCTTTGTCTCGCTTGAATCCTCACTTTGTGCTTTATTCAGCCTGTGCTAGTAAATTCAGGCCCATGGCCATGGTGAGTACAAGTAGGTGAATATAGGTGCACACACACAACTGTGTGTGGATAGGATCTTTTCTATAAGAACTAGGTTTTCCTTTTTATCATGTGATGATATACTTAACCTTCAAGCTTGATATCAACAGATCCTTTTGCAGGACTTTCGACTCCCAGACATTGTACTAAAATATTTTCATAATGAAAATTATGCCAACTGCATGTTAAAAAAAAAATCAAATGATCTCATGTTGGAATAACCTGAATCCCCTAAGTTTATGACTGAGCAGCAGTCCTGTCACTAATTCAAGAGAGAAATGTCTCCTCTTGAGCCTACTGCTAATTCCAGAAACCAGGCTAATAGAATAAGGGGATATTTCAGCTCAATTTGCCTTGAAACCAGGTATCTGGGGTTCACACAGCAGTACTTCCATCCCTTCCAACTGAGCTTCTCAATTGCTTTGTGATTCTTGATAGATTCGTTGATTGTGCCCAGTGTGCCCATCACACCAGGTCCCAGTGCTTGACTGATTGCTGTATAGTGCAATTAACAGGCCGTCAAGTTATTTAGAAGCTTTGTCCCACCATGAAAGACAAGCTCCATCATGACTACTCTAAAGCTTCTTGCTCCACTGTTTTCCATGGCAAGATTTCCTCCTAAATGAAATCTCTGTTTGTATCTTTGGTGTTCATTTATCAATACATCCAACAAATATTTATAGAGTTCCTGCCCTTTGGAAGGGGCTGTGCTGGGCACTGGAGGCCCTATGCTGACCCTGTAACTGAACACCTTGAATGGGGTCTAATAAGGACCCATTGCATGGTGAACAGTATTAGAGAAATGTTCCCACTCCTAGGCCATCCTCAGCTACCAAACCCTTATACTGGCCTCAAAATGGCTACTACCATGTTCTCTTCTTTCATCATAGGCTTTCATCTCACATTCCAAGGTCTTGTCCTACAACTGACCCTTGTTCCAGAGTCCTCATTCCTCCCTGTTTTCCTAGTTCATTCCCATTACCAAAGAAATTTCCACTTGATCCCCACTCTCACCTCAATCTAGCTTCCAGCTTCCCATTCCTAGAACTGCCCAGCTGCTCTATCTCATACCTAGTTTCATTTTTCTTCTACCTTTATCCCTCTTCTCACTAGAGTTTTGAAGTGTTCAAGAGACAGGGAGACCCAAGGCACCATGGGGCTTTTGTCTCTGAACAGTTCAGGGCCTGATGGCATTGGAGGAATCAGGGATTCAGATTTGAGCCTCCTTGGCTACGTTCTGGTTAAATAAGCTTTGTGGTAATGGTATGAGGATCTAGCCACTTTTGTCCTATTGCTTCTCTTGGTAAATGTCTCTATGTTCCATACAACACATGACTTCTTTATCCGCCCCCCACTCCCCAACCAGACTGAACTTTCAGTGAGGAGACCACTATTCATACATTCACCTGAAACAGAATCTCACTAACTCTTCCTTATTCTCTCCGTCACCAAGCCCTATGGGTTTATCTTCACTGTCACTGCATCATTTAGGTTCTTAACACTTTGGGCCTGAATTATTACCCTCTCCCTCCCCCCAAATAATTAGTCAAATCTACCACCACCCATCACCACTTTCACCCATCAAATTCATCCCTCTAAATGCAGCCATGATATTTTTTTCCAAAATATATGTCACTTCCTGGCCTGAATCCCCATAACTTTCAGAAGAACATTCAAACTCCTCGGCTTAGGACACATGGTTCATTATTAGGTCCTGCCTACATTCACAGCTTCCTTTTCCAGCAACCTACCATCCACCCATGCTCTCTTTATTCCACTCATATAGGACCGTGTGTAGCTCCTATAACTTCTGCTTCTGATTCACCCCTCCATTATTTCACAAGTGCTGACTGTTGCCTCTACCTGGGATGCCCTTCATCCTGTTGTAGGGGAGGAAAAAATAACTTCACTTCCATCTTTCTAACTTCTTCTATACAGGCCCCTGTAACAAAAGACAGATTAACAAGAGAAAAACAAACAAAGTTGATTAAGATGTAAACCTCATGTATACATGGGAGATACTAAGGGAAAAATGAGTAACTCTCACAGAGGGAGCTTAAATACCATCTTGAGCTTAAAAAAGAAAAGAAAAGAAAAAGAAAAAGTGTGTGGAGAGGCTAGTTATGGAGAGGTGAGCATGAAAAGTGGAGTTTGCTATGCAGATTTCAGTTCTCCTACATCTCCATTGATGAGAGTTTCTAGTGATTTAAAGTTATCCTTCTCTGAGAGAGACAGAGAGAGAGACAAAAAAAGGAGGAAGATATATTTTTTTTTCCTTACGTAAGGGCAACTTTTACTATTTTCAAAGCATCTCCTGTGTCTGCTGTTTCTCAAAATAATCCTAATGCCTACAAGGCACATTTTGGGGTGGCATATTTTGCTACCCTTCACCATGAAGAGTCAAATTAAATCATATTAATCTTATTGGCACTTCAAACTCAATTTACCATGTGTTGTGCACTGTACAAAGAGCAGTATATGTGTTCCTTGAGCCCAGCTCCAATTTAGATGTCCCTCAGTTTCTATAGCATTCTGTGGTTACCTCTATTAGAGCACCTATCATAGATAACATATTTATTTTCTAAGTCTCATTCATTTATTCAACTTTTATTTACTATGTCATACAATAGTAGAAAACTTAGACAAGTTTTCTACTCTTCAGTCTTACTGTCTACCAAGGAAGAAAGACAATTGAGGAACAGCAATAAAGTGAGTAAGTATCAGCGGAGCGAAAGTAGAAGGTTCTGTGGGTAATGGGGGTTCTTAACACTACCTAGTCAGGAAAGGCTTCCCCAGAGAGCTATCCTTTAGTGGAGGCTGAAGCATGTTCTAGGAAAACGAAGGCCCATTGCAGGCCTAGAAATGAGAGAGCACATGCATGGGGCCTCTTTTCAGGTAACTAAAAGAAGTTCGTTACAAATGGAGACAGGCAAGGGGCTGGCAAGACACCAAGATGAAGAGGTGATGGAGGCTCTGGCTAGTGGAGAGCTCAGGAAACTTTCTTTAAGGAATTTGGATTTTTATCCCCCAATAATAGGAAGGTGATTAAAAGATGATAAGAAGGGAATGACATGATCAGACTTGCCTTTTAGAATGATCACTTTGGGAAGCTCCCTTCTACTTGCTAGTTGGGATGCTGTCTGATTTGTGCATCATTTCTTAGAGCCAATTAGAGCTTTAAAAAAAAAAAGAATTACTGTGGCTGCCTGTGAAAATGGAGTGTTTGGGGGGCAGGGAGAAGCTAGATACAGGGGCACTAATTAGGACACTGTTCAATCCAGGTGAGAGATGATAGTGGAGTAGATAGTACCAGTAGGAATGAAGAAATGTGGACAAATTTTAAAGCTGCTTAGGAGGTAGAGCTGGTAGAATGTATTGGTGTATTAGAAAAAAGACACAAGGAAGAGGGAGTCAAGGATAATCCCAGATTTCTGGATTTAGATGATTATGGGTGCCATGCCTGTAATTGGGAGTGTTTGGATGGAGAGACAGTTTTTGGTTTTTTTTTTTTACAGATTTTATTTATTTATTTGACAGAGAGAGACACAGCGAGAGAGGGAACACAAGCAGGGGGAGTGGGAGAGGGAGAAGCAGGCTTCCCACAGAGCAGGGAGCCCAATGTGGGGCTCGATCCCAGGACCCTGGGATCATGACCTAAGCTGAAGGCAGACGCTTAACGACTGAGCAACCCAGGCACCCCTGGAAAGACAGCTTTAAGAGAAAGAAGATAAACTCAGTTTCAAACTTGTTGATTTTGAGGTATCTTTAAAATAAACAAGTAGAGTTGTCCAGGAGGTATTTGCATACACATGGATCTAGGGATCAGAGAAAAAGATGGAGACAAGTCTGGAAACGGAGATTTGAAAGTCATTAGCACATATATAGATTATAATTAAGGCCAAGAGGATGGATATGATCCCATAGATGGTAGTAGGTCTAACAAGGCAAGAGTCATACATTATTTACCTCTGTATCTGCAGGGTCTAATATTAACTATGTCTGGAACAGAGTAGGTACTTCGATAATTTTGTTGGACAAATAAATGAACAGTGTGAAATACAATCCAGCCTACTTTGAAAAACTGCCTAAATATAAAATATTAAAGATAAAAATTGTTATGGTATTGGTATGCATCAACCAAGTTTTTAGAAAAGCATTATTGGAATGGAAAATCTAAAAAAAAAAAAGTTGGACAGGGCGCCTGCGTGGCGCAGTCATTAAGCGTCCGCCTTCGGCTCAGGTCATGGTCCCAGGGTCCTGGAATCGAGCCCCGCATCGGGCTCCCTGCTCTGCGGAAGGTCTGCTTCTCCCTCTCCCACTCCCCTTGCTTGTGTTTCCTCTCTTGCTGTGTCTCTCTCTGTCAAATAAATAAATAAAATCTTAAAAAAAAAAAAGTTGGATAGAATAATAACTACTTTGAAGACAAATGAAATGCATTGCATTTGTACAAATTAAGGCACAGTTACAGTCCAAAAATTACCAAAGCAGATTGCAAATGCTATTTTATTATCATCATTTGTACGCTGTCTGTGACAGTGCAATTAAAATTTGATAATCATATTTGTCTATGCATAATAATTAGCAAGAGACAAAGAGATTAAAGGGATAGTTAAAGAGAAACAAAAAACGAGCAACCTTTAAACTGAACATTTGGCACCAGGGGATCCTGCTTTCAGCAATGGGCTGTCATGGTGGCTTGCTTTCCATTTTCCACTTGTTCCTCTCACAGAGCTTAAATGTGGGGGTACAACAAAACTCCTCTCATGTATTATCATGGTCATTTTGTAATTATTTTCAAAGGGAAGTCTTTGAATCTTTCTGTTCTTTTATTGAACATAACATTTAAATGTAGGAATACATTCTCCGGAACCAAACAGTGCCTGCCAGGAGTGGTAATGGATATCAGCTCAACTACTCAAAGAATATGCCCCTACTACTCTTTACGTGTATCTCTTTTTTCCGCTTGATTCTTTCATTTCATTGGAAAACATAGGAAATACACCTCAGAGATTTTTTCCCCCAATTTTTGCATCATCTCAGTAGTTAGTACAAAGCCAGAAGATAATGAAGTGAGTCATTATCAAGTGAGTGAATTGAGGAGGAAAACAAGCTGGCCAAAGTCAGACATGGGTTCACATTAAAATGTATACCTGCTCAGTAGGTAGAGGAACTTAAATAAGATCATTCCATCTCTCTGGGCCTCAGTTGTCTCATCTGTAAAGTGAGGGATTGGATTTGGTTACCTCTAAGACCCCTTCCAGCTGTATAATTTTATGTTATTTTTTTTAAGATTTTATTTATTTGACAGAGAGAGACACAGCGAGAGAGGGAACACAAGCAGGGAGAGTGGGAGAGGGAGAAGCAGGCTTCCCGCCGAGCAGGGAGCCCGATGTGGGACTCGATCCCAGGACCCTGGGATCATGACCTGAGCCGAAGGCAGCCACTTAACTGACTGAGCCACCCAGGCGCCCCCAAGCTGTATAATTTTATTATTCTATCCTCAGGAACATTATATTACTTTAAACTATGTAGATTTTATTAAACTTGACTTTGTTTCATTATTTTATTGTATCTGTTCTCTATTAAATACTAATTTTTGACATCCTAACTATGTCTCCATGCCCCATGGAACTAAAGGGCTAGAAACCTAGCATGAATATGGGAATATGATAACACTAAAAACAATGCTTCCAATCTTTGGGTGTTTACTATGGGGCAGGCATAAGCCTGGGCATTTCCTGTTATTTCATTTGATCTTCACAACATAACCCTATATAGCAAATATTAACAGCTCCATTTTATAGAAGATGAAACTTGACAGCCAAAAAGTGCTATACCTTGATTTCAACCCCAGGTTTGCCTGCCTCCAGAGCCTGTGCTCTTAACCACTCTGTTATATCTGGATTTCTGGCTAGGTTCCACTCTGAGGGTTGGCATCAACCCCAAAGAAGCAGGTAGCACTAATTGAGGAGGGTTTAATGGAGCCATCATGGTGTTTAATCACAAAAATTCAGACTTGAGAGGTAAACAAGGAAGGCAGAACCAAAGTTGTGCGGGATATCCGCACTATTGTGTGGAGTGCTGCTCACATTGTGATGGTAAGACTGCATGAAGTATCACATCCAAGGGGAGAGACAAGATTGGACGCCAGAAAATGAACAGTGACAATGGTAGCCAGTAGAATCTTAGCAGAATTCTCTCCAGGTCTTCTTCATTAAGGCCAGATATGACAGGATTATGTGGAAATTCTCCTTCAAAGAGTATCTAGTGGTGGCAGAAAGAACTAGAGTGAAAATATCTATAAAATAATGGAAATGGATCCCCGGAAACTGGTGGCAAGTAGTTTGTGCTGCAGCTTCTCTCAATGGTTCATGAAAGGCACACTAGAGAGGCTTTCCAAATTGGTCAAAGAAGGAAAGGAGAGGTGGATAAAGCGTACTAGGCAGAGATCTCATGTGCCTGCTCCATACAGCTAATAAATAAAACATGCACTGTTGGTCCGGTGTTCTGTAATGCCAGGCCATCTCATTTCACATGGTAAAGACCTCAGAGGTAACCACGCCCACTCTTCAGAAAGTTTTCAATCTTAACAAAAGATGATATTGAAACATCAGAAGAAAGTGGGTTGCATTCATCAGGAAGATGCAGTTGGCTCTTACAAAGTATTCTCTCTTAAAAAAATGAATGTGAATCTAATCAAAACACTATATTAATTAATAAATAGTAAATAGAGGGGATTAGAGAAAAAAATGATATCACAAGAAAGTAATCAGTCAAATCCTGAATATAGAATATTTTATAGGACAAGTGATCCTGTTTCTTCGACCACAAATGATTCAGTTTCTCCAACAAATTAAAGGCATGAAATAAGGAGAAATGGATTATATATATATATATATCTTTTAAGATTTTACTTATTTATTTGACAGAGAGATACACAGCGAGAGAGGGAACACAAGCAGGGGGAGTGGGACAGGGAGAAGAAGGCTCCCCTCTGAGCAGGGAGCCCAATGCGGGACTCGATCCAAAGACCCTGGGATCATGACATAAGCTGAAGGCAGATGTTTAAGGACTGAGCCACCCAGGCACCCCAGGGGAAATGGATTATAGAATAAAATATACTTTATAGATACTGATTTTAAAAGAAGTCATTGATGTAATAATACAACATCTGGTCGTTTCAAGTAAATAATTGAACAAGAGAGGTGTATGCTTGTGGGTGTCCATTGCTCTATTGTTTGTAATTGTGGAAATACTAGGCATCCATTGAAAAAGATACAGTATTGAGACAGAAGAGTAAATTAAAAGTGAGAAAAAAAGCAGGGTGAGAAAAAAACCCTGCTTTTTTTCTCACTTATGGTATAATATGGTATGGTAATCAGAAAACCTGGATTTTAGTGTAAGGCTACTTTCTGCTGTTAAACCTTGAGTAAATTAATCTGAGACTCAATTTCCTCATTTAAAATGAGGATGATTAGAGTTCCTATCTCATAGAAATAGAGATATCTCATGGAGATCTGTAAGAATTAAATATAGTAATGTTAAGCACAAGA
Source organism: Phoca vitulina (assembly GCF_004348235.1). Lineage (NCBI taxonomy): Eukaryota > Metazoa > Chordata > Mammalia > Carnivora > Phocidae > Phoca > Phoca vitulina. The sequence continues at coordinate 77,543 of NW_022589848.1, forward strand.
CCTGGCAGAGTAAACATTTGATATATCCCTCTACAATATAAAACAGACTTTCTTGAGTGGTTACGGCTATCTAGAGAAGAAATTGTAGATTTTCCCCCTTTTTAATTTTAGATAAACTTTCATTGTCACTAAACTATAAAATTTTTGTCATTTTCATTGTGAGAGTATGTGTGTATATCCTTTTTAAAAAAACATGAACAAACATAACTTTTTAAAGCAGTTGTAGGTACATAGCAAAACTGAGTGGAGGGTGGAGTTCCCATATCCCTCCTGGCCCCACATGCATGCAGCCTTCCCCACTACCAGCCATGTATTCTTTGAACCATGAGTGTTTTGGGTGTGATTTTAAATGTTCATATGAATAGTATTTTTAACTGATAATTTGATATTTAATTGTTCTATCACTAGAGAAAATGGTCTGTGAGATCTCCATTCTATAAGAATTTATATTTAAACTTCTAGGGGCACCTGGGTGGTTCAGTCCTTAAGCATCTGCCTTCGACTCAGGTCATGATCCCAGGGTCCTGGGATCAAGCCCCACATCAGGCTCCCTGTTCAGCGAGAAGCCTGCTTCTCCTTCTCCCACTCCCCCTGCTTGTGTTTCCTCTCTCACTGTCTCTCTCTCTCTGTCAAATAAATAAATAAAATCTTTAAAAATAAATAAATAAATAAACTTCTATTTTCCTATTAATCTAATATATGGTAAATATTTAAAAAGAGGCATATTTTCTACATGCAGGGTTCTAGATATTTTCTATGTGATCTGTAATTTTTTTAATTTATTTTTTAAATTCAAGTATAATTAACATAGTGTCACCATTTTCGTATATATATATTTAAAAATTGGTGATTATGATTGTGGATTTGTCCATTTTTATTGTAATTTGTCTTGTATTCTCAGGGCTTTGTAGTGGTCGTCTTAATCCTCATTGATCTTCTTTGCCTTCTAGTCTATTTTCTTATGTAAACTGTTTACATATGGTAGCATAGGAAAAAGGGTAATGGGGAGATTAGAAAGACTTCAAGCAGTATGAAAGTCAGAATGGTGTGGTGGTTACTAGTTCTGAAGCTTATCATGTCTCAACCTAAACTTCCTCATCTGTAAAATGTGGCTGATGACAATAATAGTACCTACTCCAATCCAAATCCACACCTTGGGGTGCCTTGGGGTGAACATTGGGGCCATTGCGAAAATCCTGACTAATTTCCTGTCTTAATTGGGAAATAAATCAATGTTGACTTTGAATAATATATGGGCTTGAGAGAGTTTACCTACTTGTAGTAATAAAAAACAAATTATAAAAATTATTTCCCTAGGGGTTCCTAGCTGACTCAGCTGGTAGAGCATGTGACTCTTGATCTCGTGGTTGTAAGTTTGAGCCCCATGTTGGGTGTAGAGATTACTTTAAAAAGATAAAATCTTTGGGGCATCTGGGTGGCTCATTTGGTTAAGCGTCCAACTCTTGATTGCCGCTCAGGTCATGATCCCAGGGTCATGAGGTTGAGCCTCATATTGGGCCCCGTGCTGTGCGTGGAAACTGCTTGGGATTCTCTCTATCCCTCTCCCTCTACTCTCTCTCTCTCTCCCCATCTCTATAAATAAATAAATAAATAAATAAATAAATAAATAAAATCTTTAAAAAAGAAAAAAAATTTCCCTAGCTAAGCTGAAATCCCCAGTGGTCATTATAGTATGACCGGTCAGTGTTCCTGAATCACGGGTTCATCACCCCAGTTTTCAGAGGCACTAGAGGAGCTTTCCTCAGTTCTCACTTTATGAGTAAATTCTGACTAAACTAAAATACTTTTTAATTCAGTCATAATATTTCTAATATCTCAAGAAATTAATAGTAGTCAAAATAATAAAGGGATTTTACTTATAACACCTGGTCCTATCACTATCTTCTATAAGTTATTTTAGACACTCTGTCCATCTCTTTTTTCACAAAAGTACATAAAGCCAAACCTAATCTTCTCTTGACAAAATACAAAGAAAGAAGTAAGCTTTAAAGTCTGCAAATAGCTAAAAGGAAAATTCTGCATGGAATGGACATGGTTTGTAATGAATGTTTAACTTTTTTTTTAAAGGTTTTATTTATTTATTTGACAGAGAGAGAGACAGCGAGAGAGGGAACACAAGCAGGGGGAGTGGGAGAGGGAGAAGCAGGCTTCCTGCTGAGCAGGGAGCCTGATGTGGGGCTCAATCCCAGGACCCTGGGATCATGACCTAAGCTGAAGGCAGATGCTTAACGACTGAGCCACCCAGGCACCCCTGAATGTTTAACTTTTAAAGTGTCTAGATTTAATAAGTTTGTCCAGCTCTGAAAAAGTACCCTACTCTGGCCCTCATTTATCCAGAGCTCAGTTCAGTTTAATAACAAATATTTGGACCTCTACTATGTGCCAGGCACTGTTCTAGACTTTTGGGGAAACCAAAATGGGTGAGATATGGTCCATGGTAAAGGGAATCCTAGCCTGTTTAATAAACAAACAAAGCAAGAATTAACACAGTTTTATACTAGAGGTTGACCACAGGTAGCCTACAGACATTTGGCTCACATGGCATTTTAACATTTAATCGAGATATTTTATTTTTTATTTTTTTCTTATGGTCAGTTAGCCACTGTATAGTACATCATTAGTTAAACCTACACATTTATAATGCTTTGAGATCTTTTCAGCAGATAACCTATAAGCATTGTACCTGGGTAAAGAAAGCAGTATTTGCTGTTAAGCAGAGGACATTTGTAAAGTTATTACCCATACAGTCATGCCCTAACTTCAAATGTTTGGTACAGAGCTCTCTACATCTGAAAAAGTCACCCACCAAAAGCAAGAAGCTAAACTGAATTCTGGAAGGAAAAAATGCACTCTGAAAATAAATTGCCTGGATTCCTCCTAGCAGGTGAATTTAGAACCTGATGTTAGTTTCTGATTGAAAATTTCAGAATGAGTACAGCATTTGAAACCGAAAGTGCAATTGCATTCTTGCACTTAATTTTCTAAGGTTCAACTATACAAACTTTATTATACATGGTTTACACATTTCAAAACTTTAAAAATGCATTTTCCATATATATTTCATATTTTCATTAAAAGGATTATTTTCAAAACCAAAGTGTAGCAAGAGTTTGTGATGACCTTTTGAAACAAGTAGACTAATCAGTTAAAAGCAGTCAGTGATTTAATTTTTCTTGCATTTCTATTTATAGAAATGACAATTCTTCCTTAAACAATGGTCAGTATAATTGACAGAGTATATGCATTTATTCTTTCTCTGTTTGCCATTTTCTGAGTACTAAAGCATAAAGGAAGAGGCTATTATTTGGGACCTTGAGCTGAATTCATAACTCTGATCTTAATTCAGTCAGTGATCGGAATCCAGCGTAGTGCCTTTCTGCTTGGCCTGGAGCAGCAAAAGAGGATCAGCCAAAAAGAATCAAGTGAATGAAGAACTTGAGCTGCAGTATCAAGTAGAGTTCCAGGGTGAATGAAAAACCTTATTCTATTAACCATTTGCATTAAAGGAAAGTGTTCTCTTTTTTCTTTCTTTTTTTTTTTAAAGATTTTATTTATTTGACAGAGAGAGACACAGCAAGAGAGGGCACACAAGCAGGGGGAGTGGGAGAGGGAGAAGCAGGCTTCCCGCGGAGCAGGGAGCCTGATGCAGGGCTCGATCCCAGGACCCTGGGACCATGACCTGAGCCGAAGGCAGACGCTTAACGACTGAGCCACCCAGGCGCCCCTAAAGGAAAGTGTTTTCAAATTTTCTTCTGCAAATGTTCTCTTTCCAAAATCATTTCTCCCTTATTAACCTAAGAACACATGGTAGAGGAAAAGTTGAATTAAAGCTTGACAGTAAGTGATGTTTGCGAGTAGCTTAGGATGAATTCTGCCTAAGATTTGTAGCTGACCCACCATAGAGATATGGGTAAAATGTGCCACAAAAAACCCTGAGGATTGACGTAGAGATCCCACAGCAAGACCTACCACCATATTTTACAGAAATTGGACACCCAGGCAATACTGGAGCCAACCGCCACCTCTCTACTTTCCAGTGCCCTGAAACACTTCTGAGGCACCAGTGTCTCTCAGCATAATGTAGGTCATCCATACCAGCAAGTATTTGAATGGTTTCCACTTGCACAGTCAAGCTTTTACTCTCAAGAAAGAAGGAACACAGGAATTCAGAGAACTTGAGTTTTTTCTTGTGTGTTAAACTGTATTTGGACAAAAGCCATTCTATTTGACCTACTTGACCGGGTACTGTGTCACTCTCCAAACATAGTCTTGCTTCTCTTGCCTCTGTGTTTTGCATGTTCTAGAGTGTCCCTTCCACATTTCCTTACTTTCTTAAGTTCCCACTCATCTGTGAAAGTAAAGCCCAAGTTTCCCCTCCTCTGGAAAGTCCTCCATGATGCCCTGTCAAGACCTTCTTTGTCTACATTAAATAACCTTAAATATACTTTAAAGTAATTACTGTGTTATCTGTTTAACCGTCCACTGCATGGTGAGTGCAGGTGACATGTCTTTCCTGTATTTAGTGCCACATGTTGAGCTGGGGCTCAGAAAACATGTCGAATGAACAACTAAATAAGTGAATAAAGGGGGCGCCTAGGTGGCTCAGTCGTTAAGCGTCTGCCTTCGGCTCAGGTCATGATCCCAGGGTCCTGGGATCGAGCCCTGCATCAGGCTCCCTGCTCCGCGGGAAGCCTGCTTCTCCCTCTCCCACTCCCCCCGCTTGTGTTCCTTCTCTCGCTGTGTCTCTCTCTGTCAAATAAATAAATAAAATCTTTAAATAAATAAATAAATAAATAAATAAATAAATGAATGAATATATCCATATCCATAAAATCCCACTAGAATGTTAGTTCACTAGAACAGAGACTATCTTATTTATGACCAACCAGTATATTGATTCCTATGATTCCCAGGTACCCCTCTTTCTTTAAATAACAGAAATGGAAAAAGCAAACTTCCTGGCACCCAGTAGTAACTTAATAAATATTTCTTGAATGAAAGAACATTTTTAAGTGAAAGACTGTATTTTTTTTGTATTAGGCAATTCTGTTGGAAATTAAAATAGGATTTCTTTTACAGAAAATAATCTGTTTCTTCAACACCAAGAAGACCTCCATTTAAAAGTATTTGGATCCTAGTCTCAAAGCCAAAAGAATTAATGGCACAAGTACAGATAGGGCTTAGTAGCAATACAATTGTAACAAGATAACATCTTTAAAAATTAATTTATTGCTTTTCTTTTCTCAACTTCCTTTTATGTGACCACAGTGTCTCAAAGAAAGTAGAATGATTAGATTGAGAATAAAAGAGAAGAATGGTACATGTTCAGCTTTGCAACTCTGAGGCAGACTTGAAAATCAAAGGACTATCTTGAGGGAGCCCAGAGATCATGACATCAAAATAGAAAGAGATTAGCTGAAGGGCCAAGCTACCAGCCCCCACCCCTCCTAAGGAGGTCCTAAAGATGACCAACAGATACAGAGATAGGACAGCTCTTAAGGTCAGGAAACGAAAGAGAAAATGACCTGACCTGGGGTACCCGTGAAGTACAACAGGAAGAGGCTTGATGGATGTGAGGATGGTCGCCATCAGAAGATTGCCCACCATTGTTGGAGTCCAGTATCAGGAGGAAGCTGAGATCACTAATCATCACTTTAAAGACCATTGCATGAGGCATAGACAGAAGAGATACTTTGCTGTTCCCTCTATCAACAGGTGTCTTCATGCCACCTGTGGTTTGTCCAGCCTAAGGACATTCACTTGCACCCCAAGACTTTTCTGAATTCCATCTACACTGTCCGATGTAAATAAGTCCCATTTTTTGATTGTTCAAGATATCCATGAGCCTCCTACACATCCTTTAAATAGGTGCATGAGAGAATCCTTGGCTTCTAGTGAGGCAAAGGGAATAGAGTGGCATGGAAGAGAGAGGCCCAGCACAGGTACTTGGGAAACACTAGATAGTGATTAAATAATTACCTCCATTACACATATTTTAAATGGAATTGAGGTTTCCTTCGCAGTCTATATCAGTCAGAGATGAGATTCAATTAGCATAATCTTAGTTTAAATCTGGTCAGAACATATCTAAAGTTCAGATCTCTGTCCTGAATACTGAGCATGAGAAACACATTCAGAAGAATGTGGACAAGATGATTATATGAGAATAGTCTAAGGTCCTGGATACATGCAGCCTGAAGAAGAGAAGACTTGGGTGAAGGTTTCTTTTTGGGGGGCAGGGTGGAGGGGAAGGAGGTGGATAGAACTGGAACTCATCAGTATGCTCTCCTGAACAATGGCTGGCTCTAGTAGTCAGAGTGGTCCAAAGATGGTTCAAGAACAGTTGGTTGACCACTTGATTACAATAATGCCACAGGACTTCTGATGGATGAGTGGGATAGTTAGCAGCTGGGATGACTTCTGACTCTGAGGATCTATAATTCTATGAAATGAAGATAAAAGGATTCATTCAACCAATGAACATTTATTGATCACTCACCATATGTCAGCCATTGTGCTATAAGTGCTAAAGATGTAATGGAGCAAAATGGCCTCTTTCATGCAGCTTACAGTCTAGAGGAGAGAATATAGACATTGATCAAAAAAAAAATCACACAAACAAATATAAATTTCAATGGTGACAACTGTTACAGTGAGAAATCCACATTGCTATGATAGTGTTCATGAGGGCTATACCTGGGCAGGGGATGGGGATAGCTCCCTGAAGATATGACTCTTAATCAGAAATTGAGAATGTGTAAGAGCTATCCAGGGAAAGAAGGAAGGGAAGAGCAATCAAGATCATTGGAAGGCGCAGCCCCGTCTTTCCATTTCCAGGTGGAAAACAATATACCTCATTGAGAGGCAATATGGCACAATTATTAAAAGATAGACTTGAATTCCATATCCTCCACTTATGAGTTGTGTGTCCTTGAGCAAATTATTTAGGATCTCTGAACTTAAGGTTTCCTATCTGTCAAATTAGGAAAACATCTACCTTACAAGGTTGTTGGCTAAGATAAATAAAATAATGAATATAAAATGCTCAGCCCATGCCTAATACATAGTGTTTATTAAACGTTGGCTATAATCCATAAATAGACATGACATGACAATGACAATTTATTCATGGAAGGCAGAACATAAGCCTTTTAAACTGCAAACTAGTAGATTCTGGGTTTGAGTAACCCAGCAGTAAGACTGGGAGCACCAAACCATTAATGGTAGGGAGTATGAACTGTGGTCCACAAACTTTAAAAGAAATCCCATGATTCTCCATTTTGCTTTGAATCTAATTAAACCTTACCCTTACCTAGATCAAGAATTTTTTTTTAGATCAAAGAACTGTGCCAGATCAAGGAATTCAATCTCAAATTCTAATCTTCAGTCCATCACAGTCATTTGATTAATTCACTATCCAAGATAACTTCACCCCTTGAAGGCAGGCAAATAAACTAGCCAAAGTCTTTGTCCATTTCCTCATCTGGGAACTTTCCTCTCTGGTGGTGGTGGTAGTGCTTCTTCTCCTTTTCCTCTCCCTCCTTCTTCTTCTTCCCCTCCTCCTCCTTCCCTTCTCCTCCACCATTACCCCACCACAAGGCATGGGGGGAGGGTGAATGCACAAGGGAATGAATATTCTTACATCTCTCTTCTCCCACTCCTTCCATCTTCTGCCATGACTGACTCCAATTGGAAGCCACAGAACAAGAGAGTCTGATATAGTCTTCAAAGGTCAGCCTTCTCAGGCACAGAGTAGGTTAGAAAAGGGCAGATAAGGAATCAAAGTTGGGGGAGGATGGTGGTAAATGTCATGTTGTCACCTTGATGAACATTTATGTCATCAAAAGAAACTAGTTATTCTTGGAATGACAAAAGTGTAGAAATGGAGAAATGATTAGTGGTTGTCAAGGGTGGGGTTGGGAGGGAAAGAAGTGTGGCTATAAAAGGGCAACAGAGGGATCCTGCTGGTGAATGTTCTGTATCTTGACTGTATTGATACCAGTACCGTAGATGTGATGTTCTATAGTTTTGCAAGATATTTCCATTGGGGAAAATTGGGTAAGAAGTACATGAGATTGTTCATATATTATTCTTACAACAGCATGTGAATTATAATTATCTCAAAATAAAATGTTTAATTAAAATGGAAAAAAAAACAGGTGAGCTTAAGATCAGATAGATACTGGATATTTCAAAAGAAGTATAATCCTTTGCTTCCCAAAAAGACTGTCTTGCATTTGGTTTACACAGAAATCTCCTGAGACTTTTACTCAGTAAAAAATCACTGAACAAATTGGGTTTTGCTAAAAGTTCCTCATTCTTCGACTTGACTACATCTTTAAAAATTTTGTTAGATTGCAAAATCCTGAGCATACCCATGAATAGCCTTGGTCTGTGAAGACATTAGCAGAAGTACATAACCAAGCATATGAAGGCAGAGAGAACTGAGGAACAGGTGTCTATTAGACATAATAAAAGGAATAGAGCAGGGGAAGTGAAGGCAGTTTATTTAAATGTTTATTCTTCATTATACAAGAGGGACTTAAAATGGATTTCAAACTTAGTACAATAGGATTTTTTTAGTATGTGAAGAAATCTGAGTGGTGCCTGGGTGGCTCAGTTGGTTAAGCGTCCGAATCTTGATTTCAGCTCAGGTCATGATCTCAGGGACCTGGAATCGAAACCTGCCTCAAGCTCTGCACTGAGGGTGGAGCCTGTTTAAGATATTCTCTCTCTCCCTCTGCCCCTCCCTCCACTCACACACTCTTTCTCTCTCTCAAAAATAAATAAGTAAATATTTAAAAAATATATATGTGAAGAAATCTGAGTGAAGAGAAAACCACAGGAGTAACCATGAGACACAGGAGTAGAGTTAGTACACAGTGTACAAGTATGCGTCACGTACACTTTGAGAAGTCAATCACTCGGGTAGCCTTTAGCCCCACCTTTCTAAAAGCCAATGTAAAAGCAAAATATGATCTATTACATGGTTATAAGATAAAACTTGACTTGAAAGAAACTGCTTTGCTGTGTTCTCATAGAAGAGACGTTACACTTTACTCAACAACAACCTTAAGGTTAATAAGACAACTAGTTTCATAGTTCAGCAAAAACAGTTCTATCAGCGACCTAAATAATGCAGTTTGGGTGTACAGCTTTCTAGTTTTGACCTGGGGGCATTTTGGAGTATATTTAGAATGGAAGAATTGCATTCTTTAGAAAATCAAAAAATGTTTTTCAAACAAGCTTTAGGTAAGTATTAGTGGGGTGGCAAACTAAAATCCCTACCGGGTCCAGGCAGGTACAATAACTAAGAGAAGTGGGATGTCGGGGCGCCTGGGTGGCTCAGTCGTTAAGCGTCTGCCTTCGGCTCAGGTCGTGATCCCAGGGTCCTGGGATCGAGCCCCGCATCCGGCTCCCTGCTCGGCGGGAAGCTTGCTTCTCCCTGTCCTACTCCCCCTGCTTGTGTTCCCTCTCTCGCTATGTCTCTTTCTGTCAAATAAATAAATAAAATCTTAAAAAAAAAAAAAAAAAACTGTTGAGCATTTAAAAAAAAAGAAAGAAAAAAGAAAAGTGGGATGTCTGTTAAAAACAAGCAGACACTACAAATAAAGTGAAAAAATGGTGCTTTATAAATGGCCTCCAGTTGGGGGCTACCCTGAGGTGTGGTAGGATTTCTGCAAGTTGGAGCCTACTGCTCATTACAAGCCTATTGTTACCATAACCCAAATCAGGGCCAGAAGTTACCACATTTCTTATTTTTCCTTTGCATTAGTCAGAGTTCTGTTACAGAAAACAGAAACTACTCTGGCTATGTTAAGCACAAAGGGCAAAGGGCTTCCAACAGGGAATTGGGGGCTTACAGTGTGCTGAGGCCAGGCTTCCAGGACTGACTGCCAGAGGAACAATGAAGAACACGCCCCCAAGGAAGCTGTCAACTCTGCTGGTCAGGAAGATGGAAAATCAGGAAGTTTCCCCTGCACCGTGAACTCTAGGAACAATGTAGAGATTAGGAAGCTACCGATGCTGTTACTGTTGGCCCTGGAGCCAAGCTTCACCTGTTAGGTCCATACTGGCAACAAAAATAACAACAGCTAAAAGGTGCTGCTGACCTCACTTGTTGATCCCCACAAAGCTGGTGACAAGAATGCTACTGCAGAAAATCCCAAAGCGTCCTTGATCATGCCTGCCACCAGGGGCAGCTGGGATCTCTGTCTTTTATATCTCACTTGAATGCATCTGCCCACTCAAAGCTAAAGCTAAACAACTTCTGGATGCCCAGATTACAAAGGGCATTTTTAGCTGCTCAGCCTCTGGGGGGGTGTGACGGGAGGGGGTGGGGGACATGTGGAATGTATGCAGAGCAATAATCCATTTTAGCACCATATTGTATTTTTATGCAGAAATCACTTGAGCTTTTAAATGCTGATAATTAAATCATTATTTTTAAACTAATGGGCAGGCCAATAATGTGGGAGTTGATAAGATACATCCGTGAAGGGATTCAGCTTCATGGCAAGTAACTGGAGGGTAGGTTTTGGTCCACTTCTGCTCAAGGAAGAAAAGAAGCTCAAGCCCTGCCCCCTCCCACCCACGGATATATGAATAACAGTTTATATAGTCCTGTGCTATAGTCAAAACACTTAAAATGTAGTTATTACTAGTAAATGCTTGATGAAATAATATTCCAACAATACACAAATACTTAGAGTAAAAATTTATTTTTCTCCTCTCACTTGCACTGTCAACTCCTCAGAGGTAACCTTCAATAACATTGTGAAATAAATCAGACTTCGCTGTGTTTGAATTGAATATCCTAGAAGCACTCTTTGTTTCAGGGGATTTACCAGGTGGTCTACCAAGAGAAAGCTAGAACCAAGTGTTTGGAACGTTTGAACTCATGAGAGAATCTATCCAGTATATACTGTAGGGGGGTTAATTGCTGATGAGAATCTATCCAATATATATTGTTGGTGAGTCTGTTGACTGAGGAATGGGTTTACTGTCCAAAGCAGAGAGTTCATATTCAGCCTGGGAACAAATATAATTTCCCAAAACATACTTTATAGCCAAGCAAACAAATATATTTCTTATATCAGATGTATTTTACAAGCTTTGCAGTAATCTCAGACTTTGTGGTTAATGGTCATATTTATTGCTAATATTTGAATATCTTAGTGTCATCCTTTTCTCAATAAACATTCAAAAAGAGGGCAATAATTTATTCTAAAACACTGTAGGCAAATATTTAAATTTAAACAAGACCTTTGTTCCTCTAGCTTATCTTTCAACAATGTTCCTTGTTTATTGTGCTCCAGTTTTCACCAGCAAGTAAATATTCTCTAACCTCCTCTTTCTTATCTTATGGAGAAGAGTAATATTCAGCACTTCTCAAAGTACTTGGGTCAACAAGACATTGTCTTCTCAAGGTAGCTCATCAAATCCATAGTGACCTATAATTTCATTTACATCTAGCCAAAGTCAAAGGAGGGGTTTAGGCTTCTAATTATTATTTCCACATTTTGATATATATATATATACACACACACACTTGAGACATTTGTAGTATACATGTTTGCATGTGTGTGTGTGGAGAGAGAGAAACCTGTGAGCATGAGTGCACATGCACATTTGTATCATATCATTTTTTCAAACACTTTCACATGTTATCTTATTCAATTGTCAAAAAACCATATGAGGAAAGCAGGTTACCTATTTTTTTTAAGATTTTATTTATTTATTAGAGAGACAGAAAGAGAGAGCATGGGGTGGGTGTGGGGGGAAGAACAAAGGGAGAGGGACAAGCAGACTCTGCACTGAGCTTGGAGCCCAATGTAGGGCTCGATCTCAGGACACTGAGATCATGACCTGAGCTGAAATCAAGAGTCAGGCGCTTAGTAGGTATTATTATTATTATTATCTCCAAAGAGGCTCAAAGAGGTTTACTGGCTTCGTTAAGGTAACTCAACTAGTAAACCATCAGACTGGATTTGGGTCTTTTGTGTCCAGTCCTCTTTTCACTAAACTGTGTGCCTTCATATAGAAATCAAAAAATATAACTGAAGGGCTTTAGAGTTCACATCCCAGCTCCTGGAAAGTGGTTAGCACAAAGAGTAGGTGAGGTATTTTCACTCAATAGCATCTCTTCTTCTCCCGGCTCTAGCACTTAGAATCTGCTGTTGCTCATGACCAAAGCCTATGTGTGTCCAGTGCTCCAGGAACTGGGTAAATATTTTGCAGCCTCTTGTCTGAGTTCTTGACCTTAGTTCATCCAGAATTTAGGTTCTAATTTGGTTTTCTTTGGTCCTCTTTAATATTGGAGAACTACTCCTTAACCTTAATGTTTTTCTTATTAAGATACTTTTATATGTTAACTATAATTAATTTAGAAAAAAAATAGCTTCATAAAGATAAGAAAAGAGAAATCAGCAGTAACCCACCATCCAAATATTTCTACCACTGAAGTTTTGATGTGTATCTTTTCTTAGTCAGTTTAGGCTGCCACAACAAAATACCATAGACAGGGTGGCTTAAACAATAAGCATCTATTTCTCACAGTTCTGGAGGAACTGAGAAGCTGAGAAGTCGAAGATCGAGATTCCTGCAGATTCAGTGTCTAGTAAGAGCCCTCTTTCTGGTTTGCAAACTCCCTTCTTGATGTGTCCTCACATGGTGGAGAGAGAGAGAGGGCTCTGGTTTCTTTCTCTTCTTATAAGGGCATTAATCCCAACATGTGAGCTCCATCCTAATGACCTCATCTAAACCCAATTATTTCCCAAAGGCCCCACCTCTGGATACCATCACACTGGGGATTAGGGCTTCAGCATATGAATTGGAGGAGGGGACACATTCTATCCATAGCACTTTCTTTCTTTATAAATATAAACTTCTTAAAATGAGCTTCAACTGTTTATTCCCTTTGGACATGCTTTTTTCTCTAGAAATAAAAATGTATCACAAGTACATTTCCATGTCATTAACGAATGACTGTTTCACTACATGATGTCAGGTGCATAGTTCACATGCTGGTTGGGCTTTTAAATTATTTCTATTCTTTACCATTCTAGATAAACATAGTATATCATTTCCTGTCTCTTATGGAGCATAGGGCACCTAAACCTAACCCCACATATAGCCCCTGTAAGAAGTAATCCTATGCATCCTTATGATAGTTCTCTTCACAGACAAGCAACAGTCGATTGGATAAAGCCAATCTGTTGGCAGTCAGCAAGCAATTAGTCTAAATCAGTCAAGAATTTTAACTTAAGAGACCCAGAAAATGTAGCTGAGAGGAGGTATTTTAAATGAAAGATGCCTTGCAATCTAATACTTGCAACCAAAAGAACCTTGGCTAAAACACTGTGATAAAAGCTTGAGGATGAATCTTTTCTTTTCTTTTCTTTCTTTCTTTTTTTTTACCTATTCATGATTATTTCTTTAGAATAATTCTTAGAAGGGGCACCTGGGTGGCTCGTTAGTTGGGCATCCGACTCTTGGTTTCAGCTCCGGTTCTGATCTTGTGGGATGGAGCCCCACGTCCAGCGCCAGGCTCCGCGCTCAGCAGGGAGTCTGCCTGAGGGTTCTCTCACTTTGCCCCTCCCCCTGCTCTCTCTCTCCCTAAAATAAATGAATAAATCTTTTAAAAAAGGATAATTCTTAGAAGTGGGATTCTAGCTCAACTTTATACATTTTTAAAGAATTTTGATGCGCATTACCAAATTACTCTCTAGAAATGATATTCTTCTCTCAACCACCACTAAAGGTTGATTTATCCAGTTTGATTTCCAAAATTGTATTTCGTTGTTTGAAGTCGCACATCTATGATTTCGAAGTGAGCTTTAACATTTTCTATGGGTACGGCCATTTGTATTTCTTCTTTTGTGAATTGCCTGTTCATATCATTTGCCCATCTTTTTCTGTTGAAGTAGTCATATTTTTCTTATTGATTTAAAATAACTTTATATATTACAGACTTTAATCTTGATCTTGATCAGAATCTTTTTTATTGTGAGCTGGTGGAAATCAGAAGGAAGGTCAGGAAAAGATGGACCAAGGATTTGTGTGAAAGTCTGCAGCCAAAAGAGGATCAGGTCAAGGGACACTCCGTCTCATGACTCTCCTTCCTCATTCCTAGACTTGTTCTTAATGTGGGGTACAAGTGTCACATGGGGCATTCACAGACTTTCCAAAAGGGTACATAGACATAGATATTTTTTAAGGGAACTAATTTCCAGATCTCCAAATTTCATGTAACTTGTTCCTAAGATTGATGGCCTAGGAAATCTTTTCCTACCTCCCTTTTCCAGTAGTGTTTCTCCCATTTTACAAAATTGTGCTATGGTGATTTACACTCAGGTATGCATATAACTCAAAGGGAATTGAGTGACATTTGCTATACCTGCCTTCATTCCCATCTACATGAGCAAGATTTCTGAATGTTTTTATTAAAAGATACATTTTCTATAATGAAATTCTTCTCTTAATAATGACCTATCAAAAGCGACAATATGTTCATGTTGTTTTGATCAGTTCTGCCATATATTGATCAGCATAGTGTAAGAAACCTAAAACTTCAGTGGCTTAACATGACAAAAATTTACAGCTCCTTCACATCTCAGACTGGTACAGACAAGGAGGCTCTCCTTCACGGCAGATAACTCTGCTTCCATCTTGCATCTCTGCTGTCTCAGAGTTCCCAGCTTCCAACTGGGAAGACAAGAGAAAGAGAGCATAGAACTCAAGCCACTCTTAGCTGCCTAGGACAGGAAGCAATACATCATTTTAGCCCATACTCCCAATGGGAAACTGAGAAATATAAACTTCCTATACCTGTAGGAAGAGAAAAAGGAGTGGTGAACACAGCATTGTCTCTGCCACAGGTACTCCGGATAATAATGTTAATGACAGCTCAATCTAGATGAATTTTTTTTAACAGGGTCTTATGGCCACAAATTGTAATTCCACTTTATTTTTATAGCAAAGTATAAAAAAGTAAATAATTAAATACTCTTAAGCACAAAAATACATTTTACTAAGATGAAATTCTGTAAAGGAATGGAAATAAGAATTCAAGAGGGAACCAGAAAGATGTAAAATTTACAACTCTTACCTGCTGGCTGATGTTGGGTATCAAGTTGCTGTAACATTTGCATTCCATTGGATTTATTATAACAAGTTGGGTAATAGTATCCCTTTAAAAAGCCAATATTTACAACAAACTGTAGATTATATTCTTTGCTACTGTTCAAGCTTCTGATGATTTTTTTTTTTTTTTTACATTACAACATAAAACTGAAAAAAGATGCATAGTTTTTCAAAATTCCTTTAGGAGATAGTGAACAAAAATGTTGAAGCCCAGTGCCCTATGCTATCTTTAGGGAAACGCCCACCCAATTTGATTTCACTTAAAAGCTAACAAGAAAGAAAGAAAAATACATTGTTAGCAGGACTGTTTCTGCTGTACCGGATTCGCAGCTGCCAGGGGCTGCAAACCATAGTCATTTATAACTCCAACTTCCTAGGAAGTCCAGGGATAGAGAGTTCCAGGTACAGAAATGTATTTCTTGGTAGAGTTCACATGTCAAGGTAACAACCAGACCCCCTGTCGGCCACACCCTGCTTAGGTTTGTGGTCAGGCTACCTTAGGATTTAAGTCTTTCACCTTGAAGTCAGCAAATTCTTAGTGCCTTGCTTATCAGCTGGTCATATTGAACCACTCCGCCAGCTAAATAAACATCCTACCACTTTCCAGAAGAATCTAAAGAAGGCTGTCTTTCTGACTATGGAAGGCAGCAGTTTTAGACAGGGGTCTAACTCTCCTTCCTAAAAAGGCTCATTGGCCTTTATTGCAACAGCCTCTCCTCTCAGCGCGGGCGAGAGGCCTATAATAGCGTTCCTCATGAGAGCCTCCGTGCCATTTCCCAGGTGCAGCCCTTTACAGAAGTACAACTGGGGAGTTCCCAAAATTGCTCAAAGAGAAGATGGTCTAAGAATAATGCCAATTATTTAGCAGATGTTTCTTGACCAGAATTTGAGATCACTTTATTTTTGCGTACGTGCTGTGCTCACTTCGGCCGCACATATACTATACTAAAGCGTATGTGCTTTCGGTGTAAGTGACAACTGGCAGTGTTCTGGAAACCTAGGAGGGCAGCTTACATGAAAAGGCTATTGAGTAAATAAATAAATAAATACATAAATACATAAATAAATAAATTTTTAAAAGGCCATTGAGAATGCCATCTGATTTGGAGATTAAAGACCAAATTCTGCTTTCTGAAAGTTAAAAGCCATACAAAAGAAATCTGCGTCAGGTTTCAAAACATAAATAAATAAACGATTCTCTCATTCTTCTTGAACACCAACCATTTGCAAGGTGAAGTGCTGTGGGGACCAAGAAGAAAGATGTGATGAGCTTACAAATCAAGAATTCAGAAAGTCCTTTCCTGATCAACATGCAGTCACTCCCTTCACATACCCTATTTTATCTTCCTCATGGAATTTATCACTAGCTGACATTTTCTCCTCTATTTCTTTATTGGTCTGTCTCCCACAAGAACGTAAGCTCCCAGAATGTTGAGACTTTGCCCATTTTGTCCATGGATGTATCTCTAGGATTCTGAACAGAGCCCAGCGTGACTTTTTTTTTTTCTTTAATTTATTTATTTGACACAGAGAGAAAGAGAGACAGACAGCAAGCACAAGCAGGGGGAACAGCAGGCAGGAGAGAAGCAGGCTCCCTGCTCAGCAAGGAGCCTAATGTGGGACTCGATCCCAGGACCCTGGGATCATGACCTGAGCCGAAGGCAGCCACTCAACTGACTGAGCCACCCAGGCGTCCCCCAGCATGACTTTCAACAGTCTTGTCAAAGGATGAGTAAATTCCTACCCTCAGAAGGAGTGTGGACTCAAAAGATAGAAAAATGAAACCGCAAATATCAATAATATTCATGTGTCTATTCAGTAAAAAGGAGTTCAAACAAAGTAATAGGGGCTTGAAGAATTGATGGATCTTACAGAAAGGATCAAATATCCTAGAAGAGATAATTCGATTGAACCTCACTTTCCTGGCTACTGTAGGAGTGGGGGGGGCAGGGCACACCATGGAATACATACAGGGAGTATTGGTTCCATGCCTGTAAGTTTATATGAAATGAAGTGTTGCTACTAAAGCCTTCACAATAGTCAACAAATCAATTAGCCTTTATTCAGGACACTCCCTATACCCTACAGCATGCACTGGTCAGTCTTTCCTCCAAACGGGTGTCCAGATAATTCCAGTTCTGCCCTCTCCGCCCCGGTCACACCCGTGGCATCACCGAATTTAAAACTCCAGTCTTTAAAAAGAAGTCAATCTATAATCTAACAGTAATTTAAAGAGGGCTTCACCTGGTGTTAACTCTCAAGGGCACTTTTAAAATTTATAATCTTCATGATGTCAGGTTACACTATGATTGTCTTGCTGGTGCCTTCGGGACAGGCCATATGTCTGTGAATGGGGGATAAGCGCTTCCTAGAAGGGAATGGATCTTCTGACTACCATTCTAGAAGTTATCAATCCTGGACAGAAAATAAGAACTCTGGAAGTGGACCTTACATTTATGTCAGAGATTATCTTCCTCCTCTCTCTGGGCAGGTAGTTAGTATTGTCCAAACTCCAGGAGGAAAAGATTCTCTTGACATGTAGAAGCAGATGAAGATTGAGGCAGGTTACCAGCCCCCACAGGGGAGACCCCTAAGGCCAGTCTGGGATGTGTGATACTATTTCTCTTCCATTCACTTCCTAGTCTAGTAACATCTTGTTATGTTTAATCCCAATACCAGCTGTCTTATGAGATGAAGGGGAGAATCTGTCTCACATTGGTTGGAACGACAGAAGGGAGGAGAGTTCCCTCTCATCCTCAGTGAGATCAGAATGGGGTTAGCTGCAGTGTCACCAGCAGAGGATAGCTGGGCTGAGCAGCATTTCCTGAAAGTCATTTTTGGTAGTGATAGCAGAGCACAGAAAATAAGGAGGCCCCGCCTGCCTTGGGTGTGCTTGAAATGGCCTCTGAGAGCACCTGGAAACCTGAAGAAAAAGCTGAGGGACAGTTAGAAGGAGAATTTTACCTAGCAGTCAGGACAGCGGGTGTTTGAGCTATCAAGTTTAGTCATTAAAAATTAACTTGTTCCAGATAAACTCTTAGTCAAATTGAAATTTTATGCATGTTATTTTTATAGTAGTAAGGAGCTATCCATTTATTCTCCTTTTTTTTAAGATAGCAACTTGATTAATGGTGAAATACAAAAAGGTTTCCCATTAGAGTGTAGAAAAGATTGGGGCACCTGGGTGGCTCAGTCGTTAAGCGTCTGCCTTCAGCTCAGGTCATGATTCCAGGGTCCTGGGATGGAACCCCACATCAGGCTCCCTGCTCGGTGGGGAGTCTGCTTCTCCCTCTCCCTCTGCTTCTCCACCCTGCTTGTGCTCTAGCACACCCACACTCTGTCTCTCAAAGAGATAAATAAAATATTTTTTAAGAAAAAAAATATTGTTAACACATTTAACTAATATTGTTTAAGTACTACCCAATTAGAGAAAAGAAAAAAATGTATAAAAAATTGGAAAGGATGAGCCAAAATAATAACTATTTATAAGTGATATAACCACATAACTAAAAGAGAGCCAGGGGTACCTGGGTGGCTCAGTCGGTTAAGCGTCTGCCTTCGGCTCGGGTCATGGTCCCAGGGCCCTGGGATCAAGCCTCGCATCGGGCTCCCTGCTTGGCAAGGACCCTGCTTCTCCCTCTCCCACTCCCCCTGCTTGTGCTCCCTCTCTCACTGTCTCTCTCTCTGTCAAATAAATAAATAAAATCTTAAAAAATAAATAAAAGAGAGCCAATGGAAAACTATTGGAAATAGTTGTTAAATGCAGTAACTAATAACCAGTAACTTTACTATATAAGAACCACAAGTTAGAAAATGTATTGAAAAAATTCCCATTTAAAACAGTACTTGGAGGAATAAAATACCTTGGAATAAAAATAACAAAAAATATGCAGGATGTATATGACTGAATCTTGAGAGAATAAAATGGCTTTTGCTATGTTTAAATTAAAAGTTAAATATTATAAAGATATTCACTTTCTTAAAATTAAATTATTAACTGAATATAATACCAGTAAAAACATCAACAGGATTTTTCTGGTTATTGTTGAAATCACATGTGACAAATAAAGATCTTCATTACAGAATTATTATAGTTGCAATAGCCTTGAAACAATCTGAATGTACGTCAAGATGAGATGGGTTAAATTATGGCCTATTCCCAAAGGATGCCATTATGGTATCCTCCTATTTAAAAAAAATAAGGGGGATCTGCAGGCCTGGATATGGAATAATCTTTAAGATATATTATTAATGTAAAGATCAAGTTGCAGAAACACACACACAAATGACATATCTATGTGTATGTGTACATATATATACACACATAGAGATACATACAGAGAGATATATTATGATTGCATTTGTGCACGCACGCACACACACACACACTTCAAAGAGCACCCAAGAAACTTTGCCATTGGAGATGTGGAATGGGGAATAGGGTAAAGAAAACTTACCTTTTTCCATATATCTTTTTATACCATTTGGTGTTTTTATTTTGTATATGTCTTAACTTTTCAAGAAAAAAAAATATTTTTAAGTGAAAAATGACTAAGAACATAGACCTAAAAAAGAGCACTTGTTCAATTTAACAGTACCTATTAATATGTAGATGAGCATTCCCATCTACCTAGCTGGTCAACTTCTCCCATATCCTAGAGAAATTGTTGCCCATGTGCATAAGTAAGCATATACAGGGTTAGAAAGACATGGCATTGCGGGGCAGGGGGCGGCAGCAACTAAAACGTTATCTTTCTCTATAGTGCCTACTATTTAGAGTGTGAATATTTATAATAACAAAAATTGGAAACAGACATCCATCGGCCGGGCAGGGAGATACTTAATAAATTTTGGTACAGCTAAGTATTTTTCAGATGTTAAAAGGAATGCAATAAATGCATACCTTACATAAAGATGTTCATGTTATAATGTTATTAAGTGAAAAATCAAATGATAGAACAATGTATGTAGTAGTAGTAATTTTTTGCATAAGCATGGAAAATGTATGGAAGGAAACATATCAAACCATAAATAATAGATGCCTGAGTAAGACAGTATTTTATTTACTTCCAAGCCAAACCTGCTTCTTCCCATCTCCTTCCATGCTGCCTCCTGAGGGAGTAGCTGTTTCTGATCTGGGCTGTGAATCAGAGGGTTCGCTGATGTAACCTTGGCTCCAACCTGGCCTTTTGCAGCTCCTCACTGGGGTGAAGAGCTCACTTAAAGCCACTAGCAACATTATTCTCTGGTTCCCATTCTGCAGGTCCTCTGTGTATTGGCTCCTGGGGAATTTTGCATGAGAGAAATGATGGGATTAATGTGTTTCTGTGGCTCCACCATAACCTCTAACAGATACCTCCAGGTACTTTTACGGAGGATTTCCCCTTCTCACCTTTTATACTTTTAACATCAGCATTCACGTATTTTTTTTAATTTGTGAAACCAAATAATAAATGTAAGAATACAAAGAAACTATGACATTCCTAAGAATAAACTTAACCTTAAACGTAAACATAAAAATAACACATGTAAAGTGGTATTTACTGACGGTGAGAGGCGTAATGTGCAAAGGGTTTGTGACCACAGAAGGATTAATGAAAAAAAAATGACCATTGTACTAAACCTAATGTTTAGTTTGTTTTGTTTGGTTGGTTTTTTCTTATACTTGTTTTTAGTTTTCCAAAATGGGTAATATACTATTACATCATATGTATTTAGTTGAAAAGAATATTAAATAAATTAGATCAATTTACATCTTTAACAGATAAATTTTAGTTTGCACTATTAACATTTGATCAGAAAAAAGAATAATTACTTTCTTTGAAACATTTTATTAAGCTTATTAAAATCTTAGTTCATGTATTCATTCATTTTGATTCACATGATTTTCTCTCCCTTTCCTCTCCATCTCCCATGAGAGAAAATCTCTGAAATAATTTTAGGAAAGAAAATATGATATTGGGTCAAAGGCTGTAAAAATATTAATGCCTCCTGATGCAAATTTTCAGTTTGCTTTTTATAACTTCCCTTCTTTGAGTTTGTAATACCTTATAAGATATAAATGCATTAATTTAATACAACCTTCAACAGCTGTCAGCATTTTATATAATTTTTTAATTTATACCAAAGGTTTCTCCTTTATTCATTGAATAAGCTCATCTTCTGAAACATATCTGTTTGTTTATTGATAAACATTTTCAGATTTAGAACCCTTGCTGCTGGAAGCCTTCCCACATAAGGAAAAATTTGGTGAGACACATTTCCTCAATGTTACTATAACATAATGCTTTATCCCAGCCAGGTCCACAAATCACAAAATAATAGGTAAAAATGGACATTGTAAGATAATACTTTGATATACAGTTAATTCAAGGGCAAATGATAATGTAGGTGTACACTGTGTGATGCACGTGGGCCCCACCTCTAGTTCCAGTGAATCATTCAGCTGTCTGAGAGGTTCCTTGGGGATAATGGCACCATCAAGGGAACCTCTTGACACAAGGCCTATAACATCATTTAGAGGACTAGAGAAGGATGGGTGAGTTAAGAGCAATAAGAAGAAAGTCGACATGATATTCTATATAGAAAACCCAAAAGACTCCACCAAAAAAATCGCTAGGACTGATACAGGAATTCAGCAAAGTTGCAAGACATAAAATCAATGCATGGAAGTTAGTTGCATTTCTATACACTAATAATGAAGCATCAGAAAGAGAAATAAACGGATTGATCCCATTTACAATTGCACCAAAACTCGTAAGATACCTAGGAATAAACCTAACCAAAGAGGTAAAGGATCTATACTCTGAAAACTACAGAACACTTATGAAAGAAATTGAGGAAGATGCAAAGAAATGGAAAAACATTCCATGCTCATGGATTGGAAGAATAAATATTGTTAAAATGTCTATGCTACCCAAAGCAATCTATACATTCAGTGCAATCTCTATCAAAATACCATCAGCATTTTTCACAGAGCTGGAACAAACAACCCTAAAATTTGTATGGAACCAGAAAAGACCCCAAATAGCCAAAGGAATGTTGAAAAAGAAAAGCAAAGCTGGTGGCATCACAATTCCGGACTTCAAGCTCTATTACAAAGCTGTCATCATCAAGACAGTATGTCTTGGCACAAAAACAGACACATAGATCAATGGAACAGAATAGAGAGCCCAGAAATGGACCCTCAACTCTATGGTCAACTAATCTTTGACAAAGCAGGAAAGAATGTCCAATGGAAAAAAGACAGTCTCTTCAACAAATGGTGCTGGGAAAATTGGACAGCCGCATGCAGAAGAATGAAACTGGACCATTTTCTTACACCACACACAAAAATAGACTCAAAATGAATGAAGGACCTCAATGTGAGACAAAATCCTTGAGGAGAACACAGGCAGCAACCTCTTCGACCTCAGCCTCAGCAACTTCTTCCAAGAAACATTGCCAAAGGCAAGGGAAACAAGGGCAAAAATGAACTAGTGGGACTTCATCAAGATAAAAACCTTTTGCAAAGCAAAGGAAACAGTCAACAAAACCAAAAGACAACCGACAGAGTGGGAGAAGATATTTGCAAATGACATATCAGATAAAGGGCTAGTATCCAGAATCCATAAAGAACTTATCAAACTCAACACCCAAAGAACAAATGATCCAATCAAGAAATGGGCAGAAGACATGAACAGACATTTTTCCAAAGAGGACATCCAAATGGCCAACAGACACATGAAAAAGTGCTCAACATCGCTCGGCATCAGGGAAATTGAAATCAAAACCTCAATGAGATACCACCTCACACCAGTCAGAATGGCTAAAATTAACAAGTCAGGAAATGACAGATGTTGGCGGGGATGCGGAGAAAGGGGAACCCTCCTACACTGTTGGTGGGAATGCAAGCTACCAAATTGAATTTTTAAAAAGATCCCAAATATATGGTACAAATACTAAGTATGAGGCATAGTAATAAAGAGACAATATCCAGTTGGCAGTGAAGAAAAAAGTGTATTACCACCCAAGTGATAACTAACTTAAGCTCCACTTTTTCCCACTATTTTATAACTGCTTTTAATCCACCCCAAACCAACAAGACAGACTTGCATTTTGAATATCATCAGCAGAAAATGTTTGCTTTTGCTAAAATACCTTCTCATCTCTGACATTTGAAAGATAAAGCAGCCCTCAAACTTCAGCTGTGGGCTTTAGCCACAGGAGCCCAAGAAGGCCTCTTGGCAGTGGTCATGGCCTTGGTTGAGAACTGTGTGTGTTTATCTGTTTAGGAAGGGCCTCCACCAGCTGAAATAACAAAATCATCTCCACTTCACTCATTGTCAGGGCACACTGCTAATGTGTCTTAATCAAAATCTCCCTCTACAAGATTTACTGCGCTTGAGTCTCCTCTCTTTTGTCTCAAAGTCAGGAGGAAGGGAATCAAGCTGCCCTCCCCTTTGAGATGAGCAGGATCGCTGGCTTCCTGGAAACCAAACCTGAAATAGAGGCAGAAGCCCTTTCATCTAATTGAGAAAGTCTTCCCGGTCACCTTAAACCTTTTCTGTAGGGAGACAAGCCCCATATAAAGGGTTTTCTGGCCTTTGAAAATGGCCTGCCAAACACCATTCTTGTGCCTTACCCAGCTGTTATTAAGCTGCCTACTAGGCACAGATCCCTGAGAACTGACAGGCTGCAGATTTCCCTGGAAGGCTTAAGCCTCTGCAATCATCAAGAGAAGGAGCTGCTTTGCCCAAACAGGCCCCAAAGCAGACAGGGGAAACTGTCTTCCTTATATGGTGAAAAGTGCCCTGTCCCTTTAAGGCCAAGAGACTTGGCTGCAGACGGTCCCTGGGAAGTTTGCCGGCAGCCCCATCCGTGTGTCTGATCCTTGCAGCTGTGCAGGTGAGTTCCCAAACCTTGTTTCCCCAGTTTACCCTCTACAACATCTCTCTTGACAGGGCGGGTTGGAAAAGCTGTTATCTAGGGCTAGAGAATTTCAGGGTCAGCAGGGGTGGTGTTTGGAGAAGTTTGAGTTGAAGGAAAAAACAAGGTTACTAGGGTAACGTGCAGTAATGCAGCGGGGAGGATGCTTCTAACTTCCAGTGGGGAAGAGGCATCAAGGTTACACCGGGCTCTGAGGCATTCCAGAACAGGGCAGGGGAAACAAATTCAGCAGAGGAAGAGGGACAGATTCTAGGTAAAAGCCTGCAGGGTTAAGTTTAAGATCCTGAGCAAGAGAACCTGGTCAACTGCAAGTTTAAACCAAACATAGCTGGGAGGAAATAATGTTTCTGCAAGTGCTAAAGGCTTTGCAGGAGCCGCAGCTACAGGGCTGACTGCAGATGAGAAAGTATATCCGAATGTTGGCAATGTCTACTGGCATAGAAGCTGCAGCCTTAACCCTTCTTGCAGCTGGCTGTTTAACAGGTAGGGTTGGACTGCACAAAGCACGAGAGGATGGGGGTGCCGGTGCATGTATGGGGGACTGCAGTAGAAGACTAAATAAATGAATAAGATGGTGATTGTGGAAGCGCATCTCTGGTATCCCCACAGTACCACCTGCAGAGAAGAGAGATTTTCTAAGCTTGCAAATTCATGTCGTCTGCAAGCAAAGGGCTGGAAGAAGTCTCATTTAAACTGATTACTGCTCTGTTATTTACTAATTCAGCTTCCTGATTCCCACCCCCCTCCCACCCAGCCGCCTAAGATATTGATTTGAAATTAACCAATAGAACTTTTTAACAGCATGTGTCTGTGAAAGGCTGAGATGTATACAGTTGGGGCTGGGATTTTATTGATAGGATAAAAAGAGGTGGGCATGGCATATGAAGAGAAACACTTGATGGTCATTTTACAGTGTATCCCAAAGCCTTTAAACGGAGCCCGTTCATCAGCTAGAGCCGAAAAAGAAGTCCACCCAGGAATTTACAAAGGGAGATGCCAAATTAATAGGGCTTGGGGTTGTCTTCCCTCCTAGTTGAATCTAGGGCCATTCATCACTCGGAGGCCAGTGATTTCTTTACAGTTGTTGTGTGGGGGAGTGAACATAGATGCTGGATTAACATTCCTTACATACTCCATGCCTTTAAAAAATGTTCATTCATCTGAGTATTCACTGATGAATTCTTTTTATTTTTAACAAGTGCTCTATCCCTTGTTTTCTGAAGACAGAATGTTCATGAAAAAAGATTGCTTTATCAACAGGGGTTCTTTAGTGCAAGAGTTCCTCTCTTCTCACTTCTGATGGGTGGGCAAAATGGTGATTATCACTTGCTGAATAGCAAGATCTATTGATTCTGAAAAATCACAAGACTCCACTTGGGCCTTACTCCTTCGGAAACGCTGATGCCCTGAGCAAAAAGTTACCGCGTTTGGGTTCACAATTTGGAAGAGAGCAGGGTGCGAGAGTCTAACTTTGCTTCATTTTGTATCAAGCTAAATCCAGAAAGCAGTGTCAAATACACTGCTTTCAAATATCAATGCTACCAAGAAAAACAAAAGCCCATCCCCAAAGCTGGAAAATCTCTCAAAGTAACATACTGTGATCTTTCATAAGCTAAATCAAGGCATGGAAAAGGAAAAACAATGTGGCTTCCTGAACATTTCACACAGTGACCTTCAGTCTCATATTGACTTTACAACTTCAGGCAAGCTTTTTAGTTTATCTGTGCCTCAGTTTTCTCACCATTAAAATTGTGCGTTCTTGGGAGGGACTTTCAGTGGAGTGGAGAAATCAGTTACTGGAATTGAACAGATGCAGGTTACATTTTCAGTCCCTTCATTTATTCCATAACCTTAGGCGAGTTACACCACCAGTCTGAGCCTTGGTTTCCTGTTTGTAAAGAGAGTAGATAATTAACAATGTGAAAAGAATTAGAGGAACCTGAACCCAGAAGAGCCTCCATAAATGTGACTTTTTTTTTTCCTTTTTCTATGACTTAGGAAACTATATTGTTCCTTGGGGGAGGAAATGTGTTATGAGAACGGAAACCAGCTCCACAGCACAACTTTAGAACCATAGTTAATTCACCCCCTCTTCCTACCCTCCTACAAAAAAAGATGCCCATCTTCCTAGGAAACCCACTCTAGTTATTAACCAGGTTCATGGGAAGTTCTTCTTAAAGCAAACCCTCTTCCACGAATTTTGTGTTCAGAGATATGAAGAACAGTTGATTGGTTTCCTTTGGTATAAAAATATTCTGTATGTTTGAAGAACAATAGCAAGCCCTCTTAGAATCTCAGCAAAGGTGATCTATCCAAAAGAAAGTTTAAAAGCATTTTTGAAGGACATTTTTTTTGTTATTATGAGGCACCTGTTTCCAGTGTTTCCCTAATAACCAATTGCTATTTTTTAGTAAAATCTCCTAACACATTCACACAGCTGTCATTAAGAACATGGGTAGTGTTAATTTTACAGTTTTCGTTGTTCACTTCAAGCCAAGAACAGTGTGACTTACTGGCAAGAGGGCTGTGTATAACATACTTTTAAAATGAAAACATTCTCTCCAGTAGTTTGGAAAGGTGGTGATCAATTTCAGCAGCAGAAACATTCCATTGGAAGTACAGTGCATACATCAGCTGGGAATTAAGAGCTGTCATTTTAACTAAATTAAGGGAAGTTCGCCCCTATAGCTGATCTTCTAGTTGTAGATTCACTACCACCTCTGTCAGGACGCTGGTGTTTAGGATCCACAGTTGGCCACTTAAAGTAGCTGTGGGACCCTGGGCTAGTTCCTTGCTGTGTCTGAGCCTCCGTTCTACATGCTGCGTTATGGAAATGATAATGATATGTATGCACACGATTGTGGGAAAGGCAGGAAAGTTGGCAGTGTAGGTGCTCAATAATTACGTTGGAGCTGAGTGTCTGATAGTCTCTAACAAGATCCTCCTTGTACTTTAATAAGATACTGGCCTTAGATCTTGTCTTTACCCTTTAGAACATTCTGCAAGTGAGAATGTTTCTAAGGATGTGTAAATTAAATTTTTAATGAAAACTTAAGTTTCTAATGAGGTGGAACCGAAGAGAAGTAGGTGGTAAGGCAATCTAGATCTTGCTGCAGGGGTTAACTTTGGAAACAGGTTTAACAGGTGTGACCCTGGTGGGTCACACGGGACCTCAGATTGATTATATTCTTTTTTTTTAAAGATTTTATTTATTTATTTGACAGAGAGAGACAGCGAGAGAGGGAACACAAGCAGGGGGAGTGGGAGAGGAAGAAGCAGGCTTCCCGCAGAGCAGGGAGCCTGATGCGAGCGAGGCTCGATCCCAGGACCCTGAGATCATGACCTGAGCCGAAGGCAGCCGCTTAACCGACTGAGCCACCCAGGTGCCCCTGATTATGTTCTTTAAAAAATATTTTTAACTTTCGGCTGCATGGGAAATACTTGTGTGTCTGGAAGAAGGAGGTGGCATGGGGGAAAGCAAGTGGTCTAGATGCAACAGCTGGAGTTGCATCTCTCAACACACCTCCTCCCACTCCCACCCCCGACCCCCATTCATCCTGAGCTGTCAGATGCTGTTTTTTTCAAGAAATTGCCAAGCTGGGGAAGCTTGAGGAAGTGTCTAGACCAACTTCTTGCCCTCAATCAAAGCTGCATCCAAAATTACCAAAACCAATGGCCACCTGCCTCTGCTCAAGGAAAGAGCCTTTCAAGTTCAGTTCTATTGTCTACCTGCGCTGGGGCTGCCTTTGGGAAGTTACCCCTTTACTAACTTGGTAATACAAGCCCATTTTCTCTTAGCGTGCTCTGCTCTGTCCTGTGTATCATGGCAAGTTGCTGGCCTGCCTGGGGAAAGTTGCCACTGGGGGCGGGAGGTGGTGCTGATAGGGTCACAGCCTCTTTGAGGGGCAGCACTCCTTGATACCTCTCTAACTAATCACCAGGTGAGCAAACATTCTTCTCCCCTGACATCATCACTTCTGTTTTCCCTCCCTGTCCTTCTCTTTATTGCAGTGGTTCCTAAACTAGAGACAGTGTGCCTCAGAATTACCTGGAGAGTTTGTTAGCATACAGAATGTTGGGACCCATCTTCAGAGCTTCTGATTTGTAGGTCTGGGCTGGGGCCTGAACATCTGCAATTTGTAACAAGTTCACAGGTGATCTGGGAACTACTTTGGGAACCACTCCTCTAGTCCAATGCTAAATCTCACTCTAGTGTTTCTAGTGACCTGCACCCCTTCCACCTTCCAAAATTATACCTGCTCCATTCTTGAGAGTGAAATAGAGCCTTCTCCTAACCACAGTTAAATATTACTATTTATTGAATTCTAATTGTAACAAGCACTGTGCTTACACACCTTACATCCATTATTTGTAATTTCCCCAACAACCCTACAAGTCTGATAACATGAAACGAACAGAAAGAGGGTAAAAAGCCAAGGCCTCATAAGTGACAAAAAACAGATACGGTATTTAAACTCAGATTTATCTGGAAAGATGGGCTCTTTCTGCTATTCCAAGGCTGGCAATAGATGTTTAACTTGTATGTCAACTCTGATACATTGGGAGCAGCTGCCTGGAGCACTGGGTTGAACAGTCCCACGGGGACTGGGTGCTCAGCAGGAGGGAGTTCTGGAATCAGTGAGCCACACACACCAAGGGTGCAGGAGTGGAGGGGGGCAACACGGGGGCCGTGTATTTGCCATTCCTACATTATGCTTCATTCACGGATCAGTTTTGTTAGTTACTAGAATTAGATGAGAGATGAGTATTCAAATTTGTTCCATAGGGAACAATAAAACTTATATTTCCTTTTCTCTCCCCTTCTCTGAAGGTGAATCTAAGTCTTTGAGCCTAGATTTGAGAAGGTATGATAACCTGTAAAATAAAATGAAATGCAACTGTTATATAGATAGTGGTCATCACATGGGCATTTAACTTGAAAGTGGTGGGGACAAGGGAACTATGTTAATTATGGACTTTGTATGTTGTGTGTCTTTTTGTGTGACCTCTCTAATGGATTGCTTTATACTGAATAATCCACTGTGACTTAATAAGGAGGTAATGACATTTCTAGTTTTGTTCCTCCCTCCATCATTCACATTCAGTGTGGGATTTGTTATTTTTAGTATCTCAGTGCTTTATCTGAAAAATGAGTTTGATAATCCTTTTCTGCTTCTTCCTAACATTTATTATGTATGTGATTAAATGACATATAACTTCATGGCATCTATTTTATTCAGTCAATAGATATTTATAAAAATGTATGCCTGGGTGCTGGGATATAGCAGCAAACAAAACAGACTGCTCTCATGGAACTTACATTCTAGAAGGAGGGAAAGACAGTAAACAAATAAAGAAGAAAATTGTGTATGGTGGTAAGTGTGCATGGTGAGAGTGTGTGTGTGTGTTGCTGTTTTAGGTGGTGGTCAAGGAAGGCCTTTCTGAAGAAGTAACATTTAAGCTAGGACTTGAAAGTGGAAAAGAGCCAAACATGGATAGTCTGGGAGTGGAACAGTCCAGGCAGAGAGAAGTCTATGCAAAGATCCTGAGGTTGAAGGTAAGCAGGGGCCAGATCAAGTAAGCTAACAGCAGTTTTCAGCTTGGGGTGATGGGACCCTCCCCAACCCTGACTGGAGTGGTGGTGATTTGGATGCAAAATGCTGGAGTTGAACACAGAGCACAATTGACTTTTAATGGGCAGGGACCAGGGATGCTAACATCTTGCACTGCTTGGGATGGACTCACATGAGACTTGCCCTGCTCATGCTGTGCTGCAGATATTGTTCCTACTGAGAAATCCTGAGAGCCTCTAAGGCCCACATAAGAAGTCTGAATTGTATCCTAACTACATTGGGAAGCTATTGAAGAGTTGTAAGCTTTAAAAAAAAATGATCTTTTTTTTTTCTTTTTTTTCTTTTAGTTTATTATGTTACGTTAATCACCATACATTACATCATTAGTTTTTGATGTAGTGTTCCATGATTCATTGAAAAAAAATGATCTTTAAAAGATCACTTTGGCTACCGAGTGAAAAGTCAATCCTATAGGGACAAAGGTGAAAGCAGGGATGGTCAGTAGGCAGCTCTTTCAATAGTCCAGACACGATGGCGGCCTGGGCAGGGCTGGAATGGTGGGGTTTGGGGAAGAATTTTCACCTTCAAGAAGACTGCTAGCTAAATGCAAACTCCTGTTTTCCATGACATACCTATGTTATCCTTTTCTTTTTTTGAAAGAGAGATTTTTCAGTTCCAGAATCAGCTGGTTTCCTCTATATTCATTTAAGAGAATCTTTGCAGCACCAAATGACAGTAGACCTTGCTCTTTCAAATGCAAGTCCTCATCCCCTTGCTCTTTAACCTTGGGGATCCGTGTGCATTTCAAGTTGTTCATAGCTCAGAAAGGTAATCTATTTGATTTAGGCTTTTAAAAAGAGATAAAATTACATGTGCTTCTTGAATAACAATATATGATTTCTCTCCCTGAAGGGTCAATAGGAATTAGCCTGCCTATATCATTTCACAAAACCAGTGCCTAATCGCGTGAATAACAGGGACCAAGTCTACATTTATTCTGCTGAAAGAGAAACATTAAGTGAATATCAAAATCTCTTGAAGAGATTGCAGGCATTGCAGTCCTAATTTTACTTGAGCAGTAAAGCCTTGCAGATAGTTTTCAGGTGCATCAGCTCCTCCCCCACAAAGGCAGTTCAGCTTCCAGAATTTTAGTGAACCCCCCTCACTGCTATCTTCTCTCTCCTCATCACCATCTCTTCTCACTGCACCCCCACTGCAAATGGCCCCCAGAATGCTCCAGGGTTCATCTCCAGAGGAACCCACCTCTCACGTACTGGGGTGGGCGGGCGGGGTGGGGGGGGAGCATCCTGGCTTCCAGGCTGACCTGAAGGGGCTGGCTGGAGGAGCGAGAGGAGGCAGCTGTCTGGAGGCCTTACCCACACCAGTGAATGGTTTCACTGAGTGTGGAAGTCAGGAGGTGGGTCTTCCCACCAGCATCTTGTGTTCTGAGAACAGAGGAGGGTAGTCGCCAAAGGAACACAGGGGACTGGATGTGGGACCCGTGGAACAATCCGCCACAGCCTCCAGCTGGAGCTGATGAAGCCAAGTACTTCCCGACCACATCCTGCCTGCCAATTTCTAGATGAAAGTGAAGAAGAGAATCAGTGAAGAAGTGGTGAGATAAGAACCACCCCCCAATTAAATCTTTAAACCCATCACCCAATCACGACAAGCCAGGCTCCCAGGAAATAAAATATCAAGTGATCTCACTTGCCTGGAAAAGCCAAGGAGGAGGAAGTTCTGCCTTCATCTCTGGGCACACGTGTCATCCTGCAAGGGGTGGGCCACTTTGCTGCCGGCCCCAGAAGGGGAAACCAGAATCATGTATAAGGAAGGAAAGAGCAAATGGTTTGTGCTAGTAAGTCCTGTCCCAGCTACCAACTAGCCATGCAAATTTGGAGAGGGTCACCTTCTTGAACTTGAGAAATAGGGTTGATCAAAAGTTCTTTCAGACTCTGATGGGCCCTGAGACCATACTTCATAATTCAGCTCAAGGTCTTCACTGCTTCCCTAAGACCTCTTGCAAACCAAACCATCCACCTCCCCAAGTCCTATTTCTCTCTCTTCTGAATTAATAACTTTCTTCATGCTGTCCCCATTGGCTCCCTTAACACAACTAGACCATTATCGCTTTTCTTTCTTTCTTTGCACATCTCTGTCCCTCTAGTAGCTCTTAAGCTCCTCTGAAGAGAGTCACTAATGCCGTAGTTTTGTTTTTCTTTAGAATCTCCAGTGCTGGAACACCTGGGTGGCTCAGTCAGTTAAATGTCTGCCTTCGGCTCAGGTCATGATCCCAGAGTCCTGGGATCGAGTCCCGCATCGGGCTCCTTGCTCAGCGGGGAGCCTGCTTCTCCCTCTGCCTGCTACCCACCCTGCTTGTGTGCTTTCTCTCTCTCTCTGTCTCTCTCTCTGACAAATAAATAAATAAAATCTTAAAAAAAAAGAATCTCCAGTGCTTAGCACTATACCTGACACTTATTAGATGTTCAATAAACGCTTGCTGTTGAATGAATGGAAAGAGAGGATATAAAAATAGAGAAGAATGAGCCCAAACCAATTCAAAGCTCAAGAGCCAGCTTTTGCTAAAAGCCATATATTTTGCCCATAACATCCTGGACTTAGAGTTAAAAAGAGAAAGAGAGCAAGAGAGAGAAAGAAAGGGAGAGAGAGAGAAGAAAGAGGGAATTTTAGATATTGTAGCAATAATTTGCAGATATCACAGCTTCTAATACCCTGTGTCTCCACTGACTTATACCAGTTTCACAGGATTTTAGAAATACTAGAGTTTTACTTAGACTTTATGGAATGTCTTATATTTATAAAGAGCTAGTATAAAATTGCTAAGTAGGTGGGTAAAGGGGGCCAATTGTATGGTGGTGGATGGTAAGTAGACTTGGTGATCGCTGGGTAGTGGATACAGATGTCTAATGATAATGTTGCATACCTAAAGCTTATATAACGTTATATCCAATTCTTCCCCAATTAAAAAAAATCCTGAGTAGAAATTTCCAGATGTCTCTCTATAACTTCATGCCTCTTTAAGCTATTCCCAGAAAAAAAAAAAATCAGAAAGTTTAAAACTGCCTGCATCTTGTCTTTAAAAGCTTTGATCCTTCACTTATTTAACTTGTAAACTTCATGGCCTCATAATTGCTGAAGAACCTAGGGAGGGCCATGTGGGATGGAACCCCTTGTGTAGCCAAATTACTAACACAGTTAAGCCTTGCAGGGGTGGTGCTGAGAAGTGAGGGAGTGGGGACTCACAGCAGAGGTGGCCTGGAGTAGGACAAACCTAAGCCTGGTCTAGTTCCAGGAGTTTGGATTTGAGGGGAATTGAGATAGGGCACATTGTCCAAACTTTGGGCAGTGGCCAAATGCTTGATGAGTTCAGCCTAACCAGGGAGGACCATGCACAAGTGCTTCAGCCTCTTGAAAGGGGTCAAGCGGTGCCTGGGTGGTGCAGTCAGTTAAGCCACTGACTCTTGGTTTCCGCTCAGGTCGTGATCTTAGGGTCGTGAGATTGAGCCCAGTATCGGGCTCTGTGCTCAGCATGGCGTCTGCTTAAGACTCTCTCTACCCCTGCCCCCCTGCTCTCTCTCTCTCTCAAATAAATAAATAAGTCTTGAAGGAAGGAAGGAAGGAAGGAAGGAAGGGAGGGAGGGAGGAAGGAAGGAAGGAAGGAAGGAAGGGAGGGAGGGAGGGAGGGAGGGAGGGAGGGAGGGAGGAAGGAAGGAAGGGAGAAGGAAAGGCGCCAAAAGGAAAAGGGAAACACAGTTGAATGTGCCTCTTCCTTGAACCAGGCACTGAGGAGAAGATGCTGCCACTGGATCCACCCCAGGGCTGGGGCAAGATGACACTGCCCCCAAAAGTGTGGCATCGATAATGCTGTCCCCAAAGGATACTGAATTCCAAGATACTGTCCACAAGATGAAGAATAACGGACGTCTCCGCTTCATCACAGTGATGGGCCATGTATGGCTCATCCATCCATTTTCCTAAGCCCCGTTTCCAACTTGAGCAACAAGTGTTATGAACTCAATGATTTTTAATTTTCCTGTCCACTGTGTAAAGAAGCAAGTCCCAGGGCGCCTGGGTGGCTCAGTCATTAAGGGTCTGCCTTCGGCTCAGGTCATGATCCCAGGGTCCTGGGATCGAGCCCCGCATTGGGCTCCCTGCTCTGCGGGAGTCTGCTTCTCCCTCAGCCTGCCGCTCCCCCTTGCTTGTGTTCCCTCTCTCACTGTCTCTCTCTCTGTCAAATAAATAAATAAAATCTTTAAAAAAAAAAAAAGAAGCAAGTCCCTTTGGCCCTTATTAGTGCTGTCCTGGGGGTGGGGTAGAGGACAGTGGTGAGTATTCAACTATAGGTTTAATGACAATACTAAACCTCATTCAAACCAAAAAGAGCAGATTTTTGGTAAGTTCCAGGGGGTCTTATCTAAGGGGCACACCAGGAAAAGCCCCTGGGAAGCAGGGGAGACTGTTGACCACAAGGGCTATTAGAGGTGTCATATCAGGAGCATACGTTTGCTCGTGACTCTGAGCTGCTAGCCAGGGCACGTGATTGCCCCAAGTAGCTAGTGTCAGTTGAAGGCCCCACAGGCCACCTGGCCAACAAAATGGATGACGAGGCAGCAATACCATGGGGTAACTTAGCCAAACTCTCAACAATACCTTACAGTTAAACCATAAGGAAAGGCAAGGGATTAAGCTCAATTTTAAGATAGTGTCGTGAAGTGGAAGAGAGAGGCAGAGAGAAAAATGTGATCAAGGTAGGATACCCAGAGGGCTTCAAGGATGCCAAAACGATCTGACTTAAAATGGA
Organism: Phoca vitulina; assembly: GCF_004348235.1. Taxonomy (NCBI): domain Eukaryota; kingdom Metazoa; phylum Chordata; class Mammalia; order Carnivora; family Phocidae; genus Phoca; species Phoca vitulina. The sequence continues at coordinate 112,031 of NW_022589848.1, forward strand.
GAGGTGGGGAAGGCTGGTGTTCATTTTATCATTATTCTTTAAACTGTGCATATATGTATTTATATCCTGCCTTGTATGTATGATATATTTTAAAGTAAAGAGATAAAGTTAACTCCCTCCAATAAATGGAGACCCAGTGTCTGAAAGAAATTAGGAACTAAAAACAGTTGTCCAAATAAAGCCAATAAGACCTTCAGTGAAAATTTAAAACAGAAACCATAGAACCAGTACAGATGTCAATCTCTCTGTCCCCCCACCACTTCCCCCTCCCCCCTCCCCTCTGCCCCCCCTCCCCTTTCTCATCTCTCCTCTCTCCTTCTTTATCTCTCTGCCTTCACTGGTAAAATTTTTGCTGACTGAGAAAAACTGTGGGAGTGAGGAGCATTAGAACTTATCTACAAATTACACTGGAAGAAAATAAATCCCCTGTGCCCCCCCCCCCCCTCCCGCTGGCCAGGGCAGGAGTGATTTAGCACACTTTCTTTTCCAAAGTTGAAAGGTTAAAAATAATGTGTACTCTCTGGAAGCTGTTGTTCTAGCACAAGGTGGCCATTGGACAGAAGCCTGTTTAACATCAGAATGTATTCAGTGGGGCTATGGGACCGCGCTGTGCCGTAAGCAGCTTGCCCTGCCTTCTGCCTGCCTTTCCCTGTGTTGCTGCCCATGCTAGGGCTCTCCGTTATGCTCTGTACACCAGCTCAGTATTTCTTATTTTGCTTCACTCTTTACATGCCTCACATAGCTCATTTTTTTTCTTGAGCCCTAGCTTAGCCAAGTTCCCTATATTTGGTTCCTTTGATCTTTCTGTTAAAATCAATCTCTTCCTCTAATTATTTTCTGTTCCACTTCTTTGAACCCCTTCCAGCTGCCTCCATGTCTCAAGAAGCCAGGTGTTTATTAAGAATCTGGATGAGGTTCAGGCAGAATCAGGTAGATGCAGCTGCTTGCCCCCAGGTCACTTGTTGACTCCTCTTCAAACAGCAGAGATGGTTTTACTAAAGGCACCTGACATTCCAGAGCAGTGAACACCGCCCTGCACGCAGCAGGTGCTCTGTAAGTAATTACAGAATGGGGAAATTGATTGGGATCTCTTTTAAATGGGCTAGGCTATATTCGAACTTACACTTAATTTGCTTCCCCATCCCACCCTCAGCCCAGGTCTCTTTCTGCTTTCAGGTTTTTCTTTCTCTTCTCGTAGTTATTTCATAGCTTATTTCTTCAATGCTTTTACACATTTTCAAATTAAATTTCCTTGTGTTTCCTGCCCATGTATTTAACTTCATAGTTTAATTCATTTCATGAGATTTTGCTAGTAACCTTGTTTACCAAATTAGTGTTATTTTTAAGTTATTCTGTTCTACCCCTTTCCTTAAATAACGGATAATCATTTTCATATTGTCTTATATTTAATTTCTGTTTATTAGGTAGACTTTGCTTCTGTATTTGTTAATTTTCAGTGTTTTTCTAATTAGCCACAGTACAAGATTCATCATATCCTGTGGTTCCAACACAGATTTGGGTGGAGAAAAAAGACCATTGTCTTCAAATAATATGATGTCTGAGATTTGCTTCAAAATAATCTAGGGGGGGTGGGGGGATATGGAGGGTTATAGGGGAAATAAGATTGCCATGGATTGATTGATAGTTGCCAGAGCCGGGGGATGGGTACGTGAGGGTTCATTATACTTTTCAATTATGTAAATGTTTGAAGTGTTTCCATAATAAAAATTTATTTTTAAAAGAATCAAAAGAATATAGATAGATACAGAATCCATCCTATGAATTATCTTAGAACTCCAGCTGTCCTTGTCATTGTCATTTATTGGTTCAGCCATCCTTCTAAATTCATTGTGAAGTTTAGCACTTGCTTCTCTTCTTCCTTTCTTTCCAAACTCTCGTTCTCACCTGGGACATTTCCTGGTGCTGGTGTTTGACTTGTTCAATGCCTCACATCTGCGACGGTAATCATCTGCACTTCTACTCTTTGTCAGCAGCCCACTATCCCTTGATTATATTTTAAGTCTTTTCTAAAATGATGCAGATTTCTTGTGTGCTGTCCAGCACTCTAGCTAAGGCTTTCAGGCTATGTTTTGATACAGAATTCACTTTTTCTCAACATCAATCAAAACATAAAACACATATATAATCCAGCCATTTCTGGTTTACAGTCCTTCAGGTCCCTATCAATTTCAAGTTCAAATCCAAGTTTAGTATTTTTCACATCCAGCTCTTGCTTTCCTACCGTTTCTAGCCTTTTCTCTACTATTCTCTTGTATATATTCACACTGTCTTTTCTAGTTATACCAAATCTCTTTTATTTGTAGGTAAGAGACCATGCTTTCTTACACCTCCAAACTTTCGACCATACTATTCCCTGAGATTGGAATGTCCTTTCATCAGTTGGCCCCTGGGGAACTTCTGCAACTTTTGTTTGTCCCTCAAAACTCAATTCGAGCATCACTCCTTTGGGAAGGCTTTCCTGAGCTGTCCACATTGAGTTAAATGCTCCCTCCAATATCTTCTTTCATAGCACTCTTTGACCATGCCCACCCACATACTTTGAAACCCAAATGAAATCATGGATATTCTTTGTTTCCTTTTAAACTGTAAACTCTTTGACCTCTTTCAACTCTTTCTCTCTAAAGTCCAACCCAGTCCCTGGCACACAGTAGGTCTTTGAATGAATGAGTAATTGAATGAACAGAAGAATGGATAAATGAGTGCTGTTATCTCCTTAAGGTAGCACCTCCCTCCCCAACAGGTAGGGCTCTAGGTCAAAGCTCTTGGTCCTGGGCAGTCCCTGGGCAGTCTTTGCCTCCTAACTGCCCTTCTTAACCCTCCTGACCCATCTGGTTCTAGCTGTAACCCAATTGTCCCTGTTTCTGCTGAGCCCTTCCTATTTGGTGCTTCTTCCAAGTGACTGTTTCCCAGAGTGTGGTACACAATAATTTATAGGTGATACTCAGACAAGTGTCTTTTGATGGGCTTGTATTTATAATCATGTATGTTTGAGGAGGGGGAAACGAGCACATAAAACCTGTGATATCACAGAGAATATTGCTCAGGATGAAACAAATATAGGTAGTGCCATGGTAATCAACTTTACCTGGACCTCATGGACCAGAGGCAAGGTGCTCAAATATAATCATCAATGTTCCAAACCCTCAGTAACTGAACCCTCGACCAGGCCCATTAGAAGTATGGACAGCCAGGAATAACACCTAGAGGGAGGGATTCCCAAACACTGACTTCCATAGGCACCTCTGTTTTTTATTCAGTGATATACTGAAATGTCACTTCCTGCAGTTGCAGAGTATATGTACTCTTAAATATGTTATATGTTACAGACGAAATAGTGAAATATCTTTTGAGCTGTCCAACCGTATCCTCATGCAAGTTCAGATTTTTAGTGTGGGTTCATAGAAACTCACAGATTTGTCTCATTGATGTGGATCCTCATCTTTGTCTGAAACCATCAATTAGGATATCTAGCTATTTTGATAAAAAAATGCCATTCCTCTCAATAAGAAAGTTATTTTCAGCCATACATTTTATATGTCAATTTGACTTATTCTAATTTTTGTTGGGCATTTTTACTTTTCATTTTTACAAGTTTAATAATATTGTTTTTATAGAATTTACTATATTTCATCAACCCTAATGTACCATTGATATGTAAAACACATCATTAGTTTATATGCTACTAAAGAACAACAGACATGCTGCTAATTCTAATTGCAAGATGCTACTGATTCTAAGACACATCCCAATTTCAGAGGTGTTAAAATTATTTTTAAAAGCATGCTTAAGGGCGCCTGGGTGGCTCAGTTGGTTAAGCGACTGCCTTCGGCTCAGGTCATGATCCTGGAGTCCCGGAATTGAGTCCCGCATCGGGCTCCCTGCTCGGCAGGGAGTCTGCTTCTCCCTCTGACCCTCCGCCTCTCATGCTCTCTCTCTCTCTCTCTCATTCTCTCTCTCAAATAAATAAAAATCTTTAAAAAAAAAAAAAAGCATGCTTAAAATTGATAAAATGCAGTATATATATGTACACTTCACTTGTATTTTACCAGATAATACTTATATTCCATTTATCATAGTGATAAAAAGTTTCTCTTTTGAATGGATTTAAAAATGAATTGATTTAAAGAAAAATACTATGTAAATAGGAGTATAGGTGGAATATAGTGTGACAAAATCCTTGAGGTGGCAGCCTAGTGATTGTGACTTGGCCTGACTGCAGAGAACCAGATACTGCCTTTGGGCCCCACCTGTGAGCTCAGGCCAAACACCCCCTCCCCGCCCCCCCAGTGCTGTGCGCTCCTAAGGGAGAGCCTGTCTCCTCCACGGAGCGTGGGAGAGGGATTTGGGCAATTATGCTTCTGCTCAGGTTGAGGAATGTGGCTATAACTCACTGAAGTCATTTTATGAAAGTGAAAAGAAATTCCTAAGAAATAGACTCATTACAGGTATTGAAATAATCTAGACTTGCCGCTATTTAAATAACAGCGTACTGAGAGGTTTCTATTTTGTTTTGTTTTTAACCAATTCCCCATGAAGGAAGGAAGAGAAAAACAGCATTTTAGCCTCTCTTGCTGAGTAATTTATTTACCAATAATGGCTGACATGAAACCGTTTCAGTGATTATTAAACCCAAGAATGGTCTGCTTTGTTCTTCATAATAAATTTACCAGTTACAATTATGAATAACTTGAAGCAAATTGTATTTCATTGACAAAACACAGAAGTGGCTAATATCCTACTTCCAGAATGGAAGTGAAGAGAGGGATCATTTTAGATGGAGTTGGGAAAAACTGTTGGCGTTCCATTGGGAAAATGCTCTGCTTTCGCACATCATCTCCCTGACTGTTGCGTGGATTTGTGTTCATGGTGCTTTCAGCTCTCACCCTGCACGAGGTCTAGTCCTCAGACTGCTAGGCACTAGGTGAACATTTCCCCACGAGCCACGCAAAACCGTCTGATTTACTTGGTGCTTATTCTTGAAGGTTATTGTGAATCATTAGCCAGAATGCAATAGAGCAGGATGTCACAAGTCCGTCAGTCGCCACTGCTTGAACAGAGCCTGGTTTTGCAAACCTAATTTTGAAGGTTTTAATGTAGCTGTAATTGAGAAGATAAATTGAACACATATGCATATCCTAAGAAAGGTATTCTTCATAGTCAGCAAATAGTCACATCATACTAAGCATCAGTGAACCTATTACAGTATAATAAAAAGGAAAGGCCTTATAATAGAAGATTATTTATAGGCTATTAGTTATTAGTGTAATTTTAAAAATATAAGCAGTAACAATTAGCAAAATTGATAGTATTGGAGATGCAGCTATTTCCACTCACTGGTACTAATAATATTAGCAATAATTCTATATAGTACTGTCAATTGAAAGCTAAACCTCTTCCAAGTTCTTTGTTTATCCTTATGGGTGTTTTTATCAGATCATTAATGCATAATTTTATAAGAACCATTTCCTCGTATTCATAAAAGTTACTGACCTCATACATTAAATTTTGAAATTTATTCATAGTTTGGAATACAATTATAAGTGTGATGTAGTCCAGTACCCTTTCTCCAAGCAGACGTAGTGGTCAGAAAGTCAAATATATTTAGGAAGTAGATTCGCCAAGACTTGGTGTCTTAGGTCAGGTTCTCTAGAAGCAGAGCCTGAGAGAGGGGTTTGGATGCAGGTGGTTTATTGAGAGACAAATCTATAAGGAAGTGAGAGAAGCAGGATAGGGAAGAGGGAAATGCCAGGCAGGATGTGGATCAGATGGTATGCTTGGCTTGATGAAGGCAGATGGATAAATTGCACCATAGAGGATAGCTGTGAGCCTTTGTAGCCAGTACTCCCATCAGCTGGGGGGGAGGTGTGGTGGCCAGGAACAGGGACCTGCTTGGGCCACTAACAGCACTAAGTACATTTGATGCTGGAGGGGGAGGGGTTGGGGAGAGGGGAACAAGGATGGCCCCCAGGTTTGTGGCGTAGTGAATAGAATGTGAATAGAACAAGTGAATAGATTCTTATATGTAGCAACAACAGTCCCCTCATAATACCAACAATCTAAGATTGCAGAAGAAATATGAAAGGATTCTCGGGGCTCCTGGGCAGTGGCTCAGTCATTAAGCGTCTGCCTTCGGCTCAGGTCATGATCCCAGGGTCCTTGGATCGAGGCCTGCATGCAGGCCTCGGGCTCCCTGCTCCGCGGGAAGCCTGCTTCTCCCTCTCCCACTCCCCCTGCTTGTGTTCCCTCTCTCGCTGTGCCTCTGTGTCAAACAAATAAATAAAATCTTTAAAAAAAAAAAAAAAGAAATATGAAAGGATTCTCATTTTACAAATAAATAAATTTTCCTTTAGCTTTGACTTTCTAGGCGAAAATACCAATTTCTTGGCATATTTACATAGGATCAATTTTCTGCTAAGGATATATAAACTTTAAAAAAAAGCGTTTTTTTTAGACCTTTTCCACTTATTCTGCTTCTGAAAATGAACCCAAACTGGTTCTAGTACTCTAGTAATTGAAGATTCACCTAGCTATAGTCCCAATATTATGTTAGCTTTTAATGAAAAAGTATTATGCATTGTTCTTGTGCATTCATCCTTCAGTCCAGAAGTCAGCAAACTATGGCTTGTGGGCCAAATCCAGCCTACAGCCTACTCTTAAATGGCCTGAGAGCTCATTTTTAAAGGGTTGATTAAAAAAATGCAGCAGACTATATGACCCACAAAGCCAAAAATATTTACTATTTAGCCCTTTACAGAAAATATTTAAATATTTACTATTTAGCCCCTGTTCCAGTCCATTAAAACCCCAAACCTTTTTTCAAAAGTGTGCTGACCCAATCTATATTTTGAAATAAAATCTGACATTCAAAAACTTCAAACTAGTAAGTGATTTATGGAAGCAGAAAATTATTTGTTTTATAAAAGGACTCATCATAGAATTTATACAAATAAATTTTAGCTCATCTGAACAGTTTTTTTTTTATTTTTATTTTTTTTTTTAATATTTTATTTATTTGACAGAGAGAGACACAGCGAGAGAGGGAACACAAGCAGGGGGAGTGGGAGAGGGAGAAGCAGGCCTCCCGCCGAGCGGGGAGCCTGATGTGGGGCTCGATCCCAGGACCCTGAGATCATGACCTGAGCTGAAGGCAGACGCTTAACGACTGAGCCACCCAGGCGCCCCTGAACAATTTTTTTAAAAAAAGATTTATTTATTTGTTTTGGGGGGGTTGAAGGGCGGAGGGGGAGGGAGAGAGAAACTCAAGCAGACTCCCAGCTGAGCGCGGTGCCCCACACCCCCGCTAGATCTCATGAACCTGAGATCATACCCTGAGCTGAAACCAAGAGTTGGAGGCTTAACTGACTGCGCCACCCAGGTGCCCCTGAACAATTGTTTTTAATGGAATTCTTCAGCAAATTCAGAACCATTCCTTTTAAGTAAAATAAATATGCATAATTTTCTTTGTTTCATAAAAATATTCTACCCATTTTGTGACTATTGTAAAAAAATTGAAAAATCCAAATAGATACAAAGGTAAAAAATCACCTGCAATATTACCATCTATCATTAACCGCTGTTAACATGTGGCTACATCTTTTTCTAGGCATATAAACATTTAATTTTTCAAAACATGGGTCATGTTGTATGTATGATAGTGTATCCTCTTTTATTCATTTAATGTTATAATTTTCAAAAGCGTCTTGTTTGACTGCATTTATTCCACAGAATGAATATGTCACAATTTATTTAAACATCTCACCATTTTTTGACATTTCGGTTGAAGCTAATTTTTCACTATTGTAAATGCCACAATGAGCGTCTTTATGCATAAATCTAGATCCTCATCTCTGTGTCCTTAGGCTAGATTTTTGAAAGAGTAACTATTGTCTCCTCCCCCCATTCTGTTCCTTGTCTTTCTTACAAACTGGTTCTTCTTCTAGCTCTGTAAGTGATGGAGTTCCTCGGGGCTAGAAACTTGGCCTTCTCTTCTTACTCTCTGTCTCTGCAGAAGATATCACCTACACCCAAGCGTTCAGATACACACTCTCCCATATTTCTATCTCCAGCCCCAGATCTCTCTTCTAAGCTCCAGACGCACATATCCAGGTATCTACTTGTCATCTCCACTTGTATGTCTTATACCATCCCAGATAGAAAATGTCCAGAAAGGATTCAGTATCTTCCCTCCCTCTGCTCCCTACCAAACCCCCTTCCTTATTGCCCATTTCTGTAAAGAAACATCACCTTTCCACTCAATTGCTTATGATACGAAGCTGGAAACCATCAGTGACATCTTTGTCTCCCTCACCACCCCCATCTATTCAGTCACCAGGTCTTGTTAATTCTCTCATCTAAATATAGCTTTAATATTTCTATTTCTCTCCATCTCCGCCACCCCCACCTAAGCCATATTTATCTCCTCCCTGGACTACACATTTGCTTCCTACTTGGTCTCTCTGCATCCACTCTAGTCCTGCTCTGTCCTTCTATCCCTTTCTTAATTCTCTGTCAAGGAGAACATTTCTAAAAATGTCAGTCTGGGGGCGCCTGGGTGGCTCAGTCGTTAAGCGTCTGCCTTCGGCTCAGGTCATGATCCCAGGGTCCTGGGATCGAGCCCTGCATCAGGCTCCCTGCTCCGCGGGAAGCCTGCTTCTCCCTCTCCCATTCCCCCTGCTTGTGTTCCCTCTCTCGCTGTGTCTCTCTCTGTCAAATAAATAAATAAAATCTTTTTAAAAAATAAATAAAAATGTCAGCCTGCTTTTACAAACCTTAAGTGGTTGTTGGGATAAAGATCTTAATGGCAACCCTTTTCTTGCCACTTTTCCCCTTACTCTCTTGCTCCAACCTAGTGGTTTCCTTGCAGCTACTCGATGGAGGCAAGCTTCTTCCAGCCTCAAAAGCTTTGTTTAAGAGGTTTCTTCTGCCTTGAACACCCTCCCTCTTCCGCTGACCGGACCTTTTTCTGATGGCATCCCCAACACACATACTACCTACATGCTCTCTCAGCATTGTATGAGTCTACTTTTGGGGTACTTATGACAAATTGTAATCTAAATTGTTGTGTATCTTTTTTCTCCTGTAATGTCTGTTTCTCCACTAGACTGATGTTTCCTTTTGGGCAAATAGCGTTCCTGTCTTTTCACTATAATATCTCCCACATGTAGTAGGTGCTCAATAAACACTTGTTGCGTGATTAACGGGTTATGGGGTATAAACTCTAGGAAGACATTTATCAAAGAGTATTTCAAATAGTATTCCAGAAAGTTTGTATCAACCAATTTATAAGCTCACCAATAGTATATGACTGTTTCTTTGATCACACTCATTCTGACACTGAGTATTATAGTTTTAAATAATTTTAAAATATTTTATAGGCAAAATCTTACCTCATTATTATTGAAATTGCATTTCCTTACTAGTGAAGTTGGACATTTTTCACATTCCCCCTTACCTTGAGTGATCATATAATTTATCATGTAAACTGGGACACTTTTGAGAGTGAAGAAAGGTGCTGTTCATAATTATGCCAGGACAACAGGTATAAAGCAGGACCATCCTATACAAGCCAAGATGGATGGTTTCCCTCTTTGATTTTCATGTAGCCTTAGAATTCTGGGCATCTAGAGCTGAGAGCAGAGGTCCAAGTGGTGATCCAGGGATAAATTAAAGATAACAATAGGTTTTGTTCCAAATTTTAATATGGATACCTTTGTGCTGTGCTGTCCCGTGACTCAGTGACTTAGTCTGGAACTCCCTGTCACCCATGCTGCCTACTTCCCTCATTTACCTCAGCTGCCTAACCCTTGAGACGTCTGACAATTTCATCCAGCTCTCCTTTCATGAGAAGGCCTGTGGCCTAAAGAGCTGCAAAGACTGCCTTGCCCATAAATGCAGAGCTAGTCTGAGGCAGAGCAAGACTCTGGGAAGAGTTCCCTCCTGTTCCACCAAGCCACCTCCTTCTTCACGTTCAGATGCATTCCTCCTGCTCTCTCGGCACTGACGATGCCAGCAGTTATTTTCTGCTTTGGTAACACTTCCAAAGTTATGTCGAGAAGTGACCAGAACAGAGTTTTTACTTCTGAGAGCATCCTGTGAGGATGTTCCTCTTTGACAAGCCTCGCATATCAAAGCACAAGGCGCACGCAGTTTCGGAGGCGGTTCAGCTCGTCCTGGGATCACGTGCCCATGGTTTCAGTATTGTAATGCTTCCCTGAGCTCATGCAATGAGTCTACAAACTTTCCTAGCTTTTCCTAAATGTCCTTTTATGTAATGTATGCCCTTCAGTGAAGCTCAAAAAGTAAATTCAGAGTTGCTTACAGACATGCATTTTCAAGAATTGCCAGGAACTTAAGGAAAGTAGAATATGATGCCAGAGAACTTCTGGAAAAAGAAAGACGAGAGTTTAAATAAGTTGAATTTTTGTCAATGCCATCCAATCTGAGGTATGGCTTCATTAGGAAAAGAATAGCAGCCTTCCTCTTCCAATCTCATCAACAGGGAACAAATTTCCTTCCAGTGGTATTACCAACAGAGCCTCTGTGTACTGTTGTGCAGATTGTGCACTGCATAACCCTAGGGGGTGCCGTTTACATCGCCACCTGGGCAAAAGGTGCCAAATGGTTCCTCCCAGCAGGCACCTGTGGTGCAGATCACAATCCTCCTAGTACCACCGGACAGGGCACAATCTGTGTGGCCATATGTTGAGGCCCTGAATGACACCTCTGTGGGACTTTTCCCTGATAAAGAAAGACGCCGTCCCATGCTGAAGTTAGAGCTGCCTTATTCACCAATGCCTATAGACTTTTTAGAGTAATGTTCATTTCATACATTCACCTAGTTTTTATAAGCACTATAGCATCTGTCAAGCCAAGTGTCCTGGTTTCACGTTTAGAAAATAGGTCATTGGAGCTATCTTTTAAGGTCTGAGTTGCCTAGATTTTGCCATTTCAATTTTATTGAGGAAAATGCAGGAAAGAAATGCACTCTCATGGTTTTCTAGAGAATCAAAACATTTAAGATGTTAATGTATTTTTTAAGGGATGTTTTCCATTAAGATAAAGCTCTGCAAATGAAAGAAAGAAAAAAATTGGATATAGGCTCCATCTCCAAAATATCTACACATACAGACTAAAAGTTAAGGTGGGCTCTACAGGAGAAATACCACGCATGCAAACCGCCTAATGGAGATGTAGACGTTGGTTTTGAATTAGTGGAGGAACCAACTTCTTATGTCCCAACAGGGAAGGGAAGGAAACCATTGAGAGATACTTTTATACCATATTTCCCATAGTGTCTAGGATGAAATCCAAAGGGTCTTTAAGCTGGAAGAAGCCTATTAATTCATTAACTTATTCATTTGTTCAATTAATTCTTACTATTTGCTTAACGCCGTGATAGTGCCGCCTAGCCCCGTCATAAGGAAACTGAGGTCACAAAGTTGGTTAGAGACCGGGCTGGAAACTAAGCCCAGATGTTCTATATCCAGGACACTTGGCCCCATGGTGCTGTTAAACATTCCCATGTAGTTAAATTCAGGTGGTGAAATGGGAGAGCATCTGTGTACTGCATGTGACTTGCATGTAATTCATGTAATAAAGATGAAATAGGAACCTCTTTGCCAGCTATTTCTTTATTACTCTAAATGCCACAACTGAGAGAAGGTTCAACGTGAGGGGCAATCATTTCCGAATTAGTCTGGGAATTTTGCAAATAAACCTTTTTCCCAGCTCCTTATGATTTAAATATTTCAATCATGTCTTTTCTCACATGTCGCCCTGACAGATTAAATCCTATAAATAGCACTGGCCTCTGAGAAACATGCTCTCATCCCTACCCTTTGAGTATTATTCCAGTTTTCTGTTCACGACAAAACTGAAAATCCCAATCTCATGATGGCTACCTTCTGGAAGGATTTGTTTTGGGGGGGAACTTGAAGCATGTAGCTCATAATGATGTGGAATTTCCTTTCCTGAGGTGTCTATACTCTGACTTTACAGTTAAGGCTCCCAACTTGCTGAATATCAGTGCCGAACTTGTTGACAGTTGAGGAGGTGGGGCGCATGTGAGCAGAGGAGAACAGCGGCTCTTGCCAGCTTCCTTCTTCTCTGCACAGACATAAATACTGCCCAAGGAGCCTCTGCAGGGAGGAGACTGAGGACTCCTTCGAAGTTGCTGGAAGGAGACGCTTTCTGGCGTTTTGCTTGGTAAATTTATCCATATGCATGCAGGCCAAAGAGCACGGAGGCTTTCGCTGAGTGACGAAGAGCCAAGATTCTGAAGCCAAGCTACCTGGGTCCAAATCCTGGCTATGCTGCCCAGCTTTCCTGCTTTTTTGACATTAGGCAACTTACTTAACCTCACTATCTTCAGCATCCATACCTATAAATGGAGATACTAGTTTCTTCGTAAGAGTTTTGGAGAATTAAATGAATTCAATGTTATTAATAATTCCAGCAACAAATACCGATGAAGCTTCTATTCCATTCCAGTTACCGTGAACAAAATAGAAATAGCTCCTCCCTTCACGGAATTTAGAGTATTTGTTCACGGTAGGAGCCCTGATCCATTCAAGGGATAAAACGTCAATGTGACGTGTGGGCAGAATTTGTTTTTAATGAATTAGGATAGGATTTTAAAACCCAAAATAAGGGTTTTATGAAACTTTTAAGTATTTTTATATGTATGTGTGGCCTGGGTCCTGACATAAAATGGTTTTCTTGAGTCTAGTAGAGAAGATAAGCAATTAACAGCAACCTCAGCGTGTGTGATAAGTGCAGTGAGTATCTCAGGAGCATGGGAAAGATACCCGATCCCTTTTGGGGGGCATAGAGAATCAGGAAGCCTTCCAGGAGGAAGTGACATTTAAGCCTAGACTGAAAGGATAACTAGAAATTTGCCAGAAGAAGGTGGGGGGAGGTTGGGCAGGAAGCAGTTCCTTTAAGAGCAATGAGGAGCTAAGGGGGCTTTGAGAAAGCCAGGAGAGACTTGCTCAGATTTGCATTTCAGAAAGGCAGTCTGTTGGCATGCAGACAATGCGCATAGGTAGTAGGAAGACTGTTCAGTCATTTCAGGACAGAGTAGTGTAGACTAGGGTGGGAGCAGTGGGTATTCAAGAGGGACTGGTGATTTTTGGCAGAAGGTGCTGGTCTGTGATGACACCCACTTGACTCACATCTCTGATGTCTAATGTACAAAGACTGCAGGGGACAAATCTAAGTCTGTAAGCCCCAAGCTTCTCACCTGAGGAAACGGTCCTATAAACAGGAAGACAGGACCTTTCAATCACTTTCCAAATCATCTCTCCATCCTGCTGGACATATCTGTAGACTGTTGCCGGCCTAAGAATTGGCAGGGCTTCCTGTTCCAAAATGGGACAGTTCTTGGCAGGAGATGGAAAGCTGGAAACAGAATGGAAACTGGGCTAGCCAGGCACCTTGCATGAAGAGAAAAGAAAAAAGGAAACCTGGTACTTTCCCATCTGATCCAGAATATCTGGTCAGAAAAATAATTTAAAAAGACAGATAATTCAAAGAGGTTTCTATTTGGCTTTGAAATGCCATGCAGTTTTGGCAATGGATTTACCTTGCCAAATGTTTTTCTAAGGCCTTATTTTGCATACCCTGAACACAGACCATCTGGGCAGCAGGGGGATGAGTTGGAGCCCAAGAGGGAATCTGGGTGGGTGGCTAAGGAGGTCCTAATGTTTAAAAATTGGGACTGAGACCACAGCTCTTCTTCATCACCCAGTTGATCAATACTTGTCTATCTGTGTCCTGCCACAGAGCAGGGAGCTCTTCCTGACCTAAACCTTGCCAAATCACATGGTGATTTGAAAAGCAGCTATCTAATTCCCAGCACGCAATGTTTCCTACCCACATCTCTGAACACTCTCAAAGTCACCTCCATCCCACAGGGGGGCAGCCAACTGACCCAGTGCTTCACAGCAACCTCAAAATCGAACCATATTTGGAGCACAAGGCACACTATTTACAGATGTTACCATAAAAGACATTTTAAATTATAATCAGTCCTGTTTTACAGAAGAGCTGTAAAGGGGCCAGACCAGAGGCCCCTTTTCCTGTATTCATAAGATTGCTGCTTCCAGACAAGTTAAAAGATTAGTTTATCTTCCCTGGCTCAGGCCTACCTAGGACAGGAAAGAGTCACACTTCACTGAAGTTACTTAAACAAAGGGTTTCTGCACCCAGTCCCAATTAGGACCTAGAAGAAATGTCAGGGTGGCAGCCACTCCCTACTAAAGAATTCCAAGCATTCCCCTGTTCCTCCATCTGGAGGGTGCAACGCCAGGGTAGTGGCCTGGTCCAGGCTTGAATTCACTGGGAATAATTAGTAACAGCCCAAATCTGGAAGTTCAAGGAAACTGGTTCTCCCAATCTTTTGTAAAATTAAGTGCTGGGGTTTTTTTCTTTTTCTTTTTCGAAAATTTTCAGCTTTATTGAGGTATAATTGACATATAAAATTGTAAATATTTAAAGTGTGTGCCGTAGTTATTTGATACAAGCATACAGTGTGAAAGGATTCCCCCCCCATCTAGTTAACACATCCATCACCTCACAGTTTTGTGCCTGTGAGAACATTTAAGTTCTAAGTGTTTTTCATAAGCACCAGAGAAGAGGGCATTTCTTAGTTTCCCAGTTCTTACAAGTCAGAATTGGTTGGTTCACAGGAAATTCTTAATCCTGAAAAGGTGTTCTATGACCCATCTATGCTTTTCAAATGTTGGTATCTTTCACTTTACGGAACCTTGTTCCTAATTAGATGAGCTACCAAACTCAGGGAACCAGTGTGTATTCTGAAAAAGCCAGCATATGTTTCTTTGACTCGGTTTCCAGAAAAATTTTAGGGCGCAGAGCCAGTGCACGTGCCCGGAGCAGGTCACCTGATATCCACGTCTTCCCCTCCTTTAATGTCTCCTTGATTGGAGGTGGCCAAAGGGGACTTTAGAGGGCTCGCCTGAACCTTTAGAACAGATTCTCCTCCAAAATTCCAGGTATCAGTCCCATCTTACACTTAACCCCTCCATTCCCCATACACACACCTCTCTGAGGTCATCCTCAGCGTGCGGCCGGGAGGGGGAAGGAAGCGTGAGCTAAAGCAACAGGTTCCGCCCACAGCCTGAACTTGGAAGGGGAGCCAGCAAGGTGACTGGAGCTGGGCGGTGGAGGGAGAGGAAGTGGCCGAGGAAGGTGGAAGGGAAATGATGGTGCATGACCACTGAGCACACGTCACTTCGGGCTCCCACATGGGCTAGTGTCTGTGCGCGCGTGGGGGGGGGCGAGGTCCTTCACCCGATCACTCGGGGACTTCCGCGTGGGCTAGGATGCGCCGCGCCCGGGCTTTGGGGCACCAGGAGGCTTACGCAGGATAAGGAGCCCCGAAAAGAGGGCTTGAGACGCGCCCAGAAAATATTAGTGCGTCTGGGGGTTAAAATCCACCACCCTCCCCAGGGTGCCGCCCCTGTTAACTGGCCGGGTCTGCATGCCTAACGCCCAGTGCCCCCTTCCCTCGGCCTTTTCCCGACCTTTCCAACCCCATCCCCGCCTGGCCTCCCGCCCCAGCCTGCTGCCGCGAAAACCGGGAGAGCGGACTACGCCGCGCCCGGCAGCCTCTGGGCATGCTCGGTGGCGGGACCGGCTCCGCCGCCGGGAGGGCGCGTCCTCCCTCCCCCAGGGCGGCGGCGGCGGCGCCTGCAGCTACTGCCGCCGCGCCCCGGCCCCGCACACCTTTGGGGGCGGCGAGAGCCACCCTCTCCGGCGCAAGCTGAGAGCGGCCCCCCCCCACCCCGAGGCTTCCGGCGAGCCGAGGAGGGGCGGGTCAGGGAGGCGCGGAGGCGGGAGTGAGACCTCCGAGCAGCCTGCGGTTCCTTAGAAAGTAAAGCTCAGCTAACGATCAGAGCCCGGCTCCCCGCCGCCGGCGGGGGCGGGGCGAGGCGGGGCCGGGGCGGGGGGTGGTCTCGGCGCCCGGAACGGTGTGCGAATTCAGTAGCGCCCACCCTCTTCTCGGTCCCGCCCCCAGGGAATTATAATTCTCTGGGAAAGTGGTGCTCGGAGAATCCTTGGGGCGGGGTGCAGGGGCGCGCCCGGCGCAAAATGGTTACAACAAAGTCCATGCGAGCCCCGGGGCCCCTCTTATGGAAAGTGTCCGCGCTGATGGCTGGGCACCCCCTTTGCTAATTTGAGGGTTAGTTACTGGGAGGAGTATGGTGAGAGGGGTCGGCTAAGGGAAGCCTCAGGCTGGTGCCGGCTTCGGTTCCCAAGCCTCCTTGGGGGGCGCACCTCAGGCCAGGCGGGCGCGGGGCACTGGGCCGGGGTGCTCGCGGCGGGCGGCGGGCGGCCGGAGCAGGCTCGGCCCGGCAGCTCACTCTCTGCCTCCTCCCCCCCCCCCCCCCCCCCCCCCCCCCCCCCCAGGATTACCGAGAGGATGGGATGGATCTAGGCAGTGACGCCGGCAGCAGCAGCAGCAGCAGCAGCCGCGCCAGTTCGCAGTCCAACTCCACCAAAGTGACCCCTTGCTCCGAGTGCAAATCCTCGTCGTCGCCGGGGGGCAGCCTGGACTTGGTGTCTGCCCTGGAGGACTATGAGGAGCCCTTCCCGGTCTACCAAAAGAAGGTGATTGATGAGTGGGCGCCGGAGGAGGACGGGGAGGAGGAGGAAGAGGAAGACGAGCGCGACGAGCGGGGGTACCGGGATGACCGCTGTCCGGCCCGGGAGCCGGGGGACGTGAGCGCCAGGACCCGCGGCGGCGGCGGCAGGGGCAAGGGCGCCACCACTGTCATGCCGCCTCCTGTGCCCAACGGCAACCTCCACCCGCACGACCCCCAGGACCTCAGGCACAATGGCAACGTGGTGGTGGTGGCCGGCCGGCCCAGCGGTTCTCGGGGCCCCCGCCGGGCGGTGCAGAAGCCCCAGCCGGCGCGGGGCCGACGTGGCGGCCGGGGCCCGGCGGCTGGGGTCCTCTGCCTTCAGCCCACCGACGGTGGGACGTGCGTCCCGGAGGAGCCCCCGGTGCCCCCTATGGACTGGGAGGCACTGGAGAAGCATCTGGCTGGACTGCAGTTCCGGGAGCAGGAGGTGCGGAACCAGGGCCAAGCGAGGACCAACTCCACCTCCGTAAGTTGGCCGGGGTGCGTGCCCACGCGCGCACACACGCGTACACACCCCGCGCACCGCCCGCACGCACCCTCCTGGCGCTCCCACCCGCCTCCGGCCCCATTCATCCTTCCCCGAGGGAGGGGGCCGGGCCTAAGAGCCTGCCTTCTGCTCCCCTGGGGTACGGTTGCTCAGTCTGGGAGCTGTCTGGGTTTGCCTGATGGGCGGAGAGGAGGGAGTGGCAGCCAGAGGGCAGCGGAAAGTCGGGTTAGTGGAACCGGCGACTCATTTTAATGGAATTACTTATGGAGACGAGGTTGTGAGTCACTTGCCTGAAAATAAATCCGGGGAGATCTTGGCACCGAGGCCAGTGCCCTGCGGGTGATATTTCAAGTCGTAATAGTTGTGGCTTTGTCGACCGTGGTGGGTCTCCCTTCGTTACCAGTGATGTCTCGCCTATATATAGGCTGTCCCCGTGCCCACGCTCACAGTCGCCTGCCCACACCTCCGGTATGGCAGCAGGGTTTGTCACATCTCGCGTTTAAGAGGATGCTCCTGAATTTGAATGGGTGGCCGCCCTCCTCTAAGACTTCGTTCCTTTCTGAAACCTGACCTATTGTTGACCTGGGGAATGGGGTGAATTGACCTGCTAGGGTGAGGGAGTGGTTGTTGCCTCTGTCGCCTCAGCCTCTCTGGTGAATCCCTCCTTGTTTTGAAAAGGAGCCACTTGCAGTTCCTTACCGGAGGCTACTGCCTCAGTTCAGGAAATCCAGAGAGGGAGGGGTGCTGAAGTGGAACCGAGAGAGGGAGAGGAGGAGGGCTCCATCTATAATAAGAAGCTCTGGCAGGTTTGCACTTGTCTCATCTTTCTTGCCCCTGAGAGGAGAGCAAATAAATGACTTAAAAGAAAAACATCATGAATGTAGCTCCGCTGTTTATCACTGTTGTGAGATAAAGCAACAGTTGTAATTTGAAATCGTTAATGATGCCCCTAAATGGGGCTGAAGGGCCCCCAGCTTCACTGCGCTGCTTTCTGTGTGTAGCAGCGGTACGGCAGTGCAGGAGAATGCTTGCTTGCAGGTGTAATTTTTCGGCTCCAGGGCCCTGGGGCTACTGGAAATTGGGTGCATGCACTTCTGACTTCAGGGGTGAGGACAGTAACTGCGACTCACGGGGAAATTGGCACGGTTTCTATCAGACAGAGCTCTTGGCTGACTGAGCCCACTGGTTAGTGTCCCTTGAGAGACTACCTATTAAATTAACACACTCATTTTAATCCCAGCTGTTTACCATGGCCACTAGCAGATGTGGACTCTTTCCATTACAGCTACTCCTCTCTCTTTTACCTTGCAATGGAAAACATCCCTTTCCCACTTAGTGCTTGAGAAAAATACCTGATTAAGCTCCCTGGACTTAAACAATGACTTGAAGATAAACACATTTCATTTACTACTGCATGACATTTTTACATTCCAGGAGAACATAATGATTGCTGTACACATAAAGTTAGGATTTGATGATGACAGTGAGCTCCATTATTTAAAAGTTATGAAACAAAATGTTACTGAGCACCTGTGTGTTATGTGCTAAATGCAAGGTCTGATTCTCAGTGTTGCAGTTACGTATCTGTCCATGTGAGACTGGAATTATGGTGAGGAGAGGTAAGGGTGCAGACTGACTCCCCTCTAGGAACTTAAAATTTAATAAATTACTTAACAGCATCCCTTCCCCCAACACACACACACCCACAGCCTCGTTGTTATTGTGAAGACTTTATGAGTCTTTCCTTCTTGGGCAATCTTTGAAACTAAAGGTGTCGCCTCACCTGTTGAACAATTTGCATATGTTGGCTCCCCACCCTCCACCCCAGTCCCTCTGAAAATGTCCCCTCTGGGAATTTCCTCCACAAGTTACACAGAGAAATTTGGAACCCATTTCTTTAAAGCAAGTATGTGTACAGAAAAAGGGGAGGGGAGAGCCTTTGAGGTTGTTTAATCAATTTTACCATTTTTTGGTTTGTTAATAACAAAATTACTAGCCAGTGTCGGTTTAGAATAGTGTTTTTCATACTGTAAGTTACTGATGAAATCATCTTAGCATTTAAAAAAGAAATGAAATAAAATAGAATATACTACCGTCCATTGCGGGTAGTTACAGTAAGCTTGGTTTTAAAAACTTTTGGTTTTATACACTGGGTCATGATGTAAAACTTATTTCTCACTGTGGGTTGTTATCATGAAATTTGAAAAACACTGATTTAAATCCTGTTTACTCCTGCCCAGAATAAGTGGGAGAATTTATAACTATGAGGACAGAAACTTGAGAATAACAAAGGAGTCCTGTAGAAGAGAAATCCTATCTAGAGGAAGTTGTTCAAGTCAAATACTTCTGCTCCTCCTTAAAAAGTTGTGTACATGGGGCACCTGAGTGGCTCAGTCGGTTAAGAGTCTGCCTTCGGCTCAGGCTCAGGTCATGATCCCAGGGTCCTGGGATGGAGGCCCACATCCAGCTCCCTGCTCAGCGGGGAGTCTGCTTCTCCCTCTCCCTCTGCCACTCAGCTCCCTCTGTTTGTGTGCCCTCTCTCTCTCTTTCTCTCTCTGTCAAATAAATACATAATCTTAAAAAAAGTAAAAATAAAAATAAAAGTGTATATAAATGGAATTAATACAGAGTACTGGGAGGAAGGATATAAAATGAAAAAGAGGGATATTGTCTCCTTTACCTATGAAGAGAACCAAATAAGCTTTGCCCACCTGAAGGAAAACCCCCAGTAGGGTTGCCTCTATTGTGAATCAAGTGGCTGATTGCTTTCCATCATTCGAGACTACTCACCTCTCACAGCCCTGACCACCTTCCCCAAAGTAAAGTAAGGCACCCTGGTGTATTTTCTTAGTGCTTACCGCTACCTGACATTATCTTGTTTGGTTCCCCTTCATTTTTGGTTTCTCTAGAATCAAGTTGTAGTGTTGCCTCTCTTTTAATTGCTGTAACCTAGTGCCTGGGATGCAGTAGGTTCTCAAATACAGAATGAATGAATGAATGAATGAATGAATGGTTTATTAGGCCCAGTTGCCCCAGACTTAAGCTAACCCCCTCATCTAACAGCTGAGAAAATTGAGGCCCATTGAAGTTAAGTGATTTGCCTAAGAGCCCACTAAGTAACCTAGGGAAAGCTTTCTTCTTATACCAGACTAAGGTTTTTTTCTTATTTTAAGGCTAAAATCAATTTGAAGTAAAAGGGAAGGAAAGAGGCTTCCCCCTCCCTAGATTTCCTAACGACAAGTCCCCTCTTATGCTTCCTGGTAAATATTAAGGACCTAAGTAAATTAGGAAATAATCAAAATCCCATTATTTCGGAGTCTCTTCTCACAGGCCTGGTTTAGTTTTGGTTTGTTTTAATGGAATAATGGCTGCAGCAAGATCTCAAAAGGAAGGATGAGATCTCAAAATTGTGTTGACCATCAGCCATTCCTAATCTAGGGAAAATTTAGAGGCAAATTAAAAAACATACAACATTTAGGTGGGATTTAACCCTAGGGCTTACCTTTTTGTGTGTGAAAGGGTTTAAGCAGCTTATTTCTCCCTTAGTGTCAGCTGAAGAGGATGGGGCTTAGATGGTGCCGGAACTGTCTTTGGGGTCAGGGCTCTGAGGTGCCAGAGGAAGTCCTGAAGGAAACACTGTGGTGACCTTCCATCCTGCTATCCTGCTAGACAAATTTGCCTGCCCTCAGGTGGCCCAACCTCCTTGATGGAGCAACCCCCCCCCCCCCATCTTGATGTCGGAGCCTTGAGGGCTGCAAGGTCTCTTTTTTCCACTGCCTTATCCCCAGTAGCTCCCTCCTGCTTGGCACAAATGCCTGACACACACACATGGGGAGGAGGAGCCGTTCACCCAACACCAGAACTGCCCCCAGAAGCGCCCCCTCCAGCTGGCCAGCCCCTGGGCCTCTGGTATCCACCTGTTTCCCACAGTCCTGCCCTGGGCCTGCATTAGCATCAAGGGCCCCACACAGTTAAGGAGTAAAGAAAGATACTGGGGATTGGTGCTTTTGACGTCAGATCTAGAACCAGCTGTGGCAAGTTTAAGGGAGACCTCCTCCCCGATATTCGTATTCAACCCTGAATTCTCATTTCCCTGCCTACTATGACTGGTAAACTGGCTTGGGCAATCGGAGGGAAACCCCGGTTTCCCTCTTCGCAGCACAGACCCAAGCAGTCCACTTTCTTTTCTTCTGCTTCTCCTGGATCTTACTTTGTCTCCAGATCACTCTTCTACCTACTCAAGGGCTCCCCTCCGCATGGCCAGGTGGGGTGACAGTGCCCATTGTCTCAAGGTACTCCTCTTCCTAAATGGACTATTATTCCACCTCTTTTTCTCAGTCGTCTTTCTGTGAGGTTTTCTGTCCTCAGTGTGTGTGGTCCTCCAAGTTGAGCCTGTTCTGTCTCTGGAAACTCACCCTCTTTTTTCTCTCTCTTTTCCCACTTCTGATTCTTTTTTTTAAAAAAATTAACCGTTGAGGTAGAGTTGACAGTCCACCGCACACATTTGAAGTGTGCAATCTGGTCGGTTTTGATATATGTGTACGCTTGTGAAACCAACACCAAAATTAAGATCATGAACATATCTCTCACCCCAAAAAGTATCCACGTGCCCCTTTGCAATCTCCCCATCCTGTCCCTTGGCCACCACTGGTCTTATTTCTATCACTGTAGGTTAGCTTGTTTTTTCTAAAATGAATGTAAGTAGAATCATATAATATGTACTCAGTTTTTGTCTGGCTTCTTTCACTCAGCATGTAATTATTTTGTGATTCATCTGTGTTATTGTGTAGAGCAATAGCTCACTACTTTCTGTTGCTAGGTAGTGTTTCATTTTATGGAGATACCCTATTTCTCTGTTGATGGACGTTTGAGTTGTTTCTAGTTTCTATTACTAATGAAAGTGCTGTGAACATTCATTTGTAGGAACATATTCTTTCATTTCTCTTGGGTAAATACCTAGGAGTAGAAGGGTTGAATCATATGGTAGGGAACTTTGGGGGTTGCCTGTTTTCCAAAGAAGCTGCACCCTTTTATGCTTCTGTCACCACAATTATTCATGTACTCACTGTAACCTTGGCTTCCTCTCCCACTGTTTGCTCTGTTCCATCTCTGTCTTTGGGGACTTGCAAAATATCTCTCTTCAGGTGACTGGGGTGATTGCTTCCCTCTCTCTTAAAACAGTGAGAGAGCACCAGGATCCCATCTTCCACCCAACCAGAGTCATTACACCCATTGTTCAAAAATATCCATTTTTAAATTAGAGAAGAGTTCTAGTTGTAGACCCAACACATTTTAATTATGGTTTTGTTATTTTTAGTGCCTGTGACAGGTGCGTTTCCTCTTTTAATGAGAAGATAAGAATAATTTTAATCGATATGGTTGACAGCAAATTCTCCTGATGAAGTTTTTTCCTAAGTACTTGAAAATAATTTGTCTTTTTATTTGTTTGTACTATTAACTAGTAGCAAACTTTAAATTGCCTATATTTCTTCCTAGAATGGTAGTAAACACAGGTTGTTTTCTTTTTTTTTTTAATTTTTATTTATTTATTTGACAGAGAGAAAGACAGCGAGGGAGGGAACACAAGCAGGGGGAGCGGGAGAGGGAGAAGCAGGCTCCCGGCCGAGCAGGGAGCCTCATGTGGGGCTCAATCCTAGGACCCTAGGACCATGACCTGAGCCGAAGGCAGACGTTTAATGACTGAGCCACCCAGGCGCCCCCAGGTTGTTTTCAATGTATTACTCTGTAAGCCTTCTAGCCCAGGTCCTCCTTCCCCATCAATGATCGGCTGAAGTAGCTGGAATGGCTAAAGTAGCTTGTTTCTGTAGTTGCTTGGGCTATGTTTAAATTATATGAATTCCCATTTTTATAGACTGAATTAAGAGGTCTTTATTACTCCTACAAAATATTGTAAAATTTGTAAGTTTAATAAGTCATGTGCTTTGGCAGCCTGGGGCACAGCAGTGAAAATATTCTGTGTGGTGTGCAACTATCTCTTATTCCTGTAGGAGAGCGCTACATGACATTGTTAAATCTTTTTTTTTTTTAATCACAACCAGAAACTACCAGGACTTAATGTACTCTGTGCTTCAACCTTTTACTTTGAAATGTTTAGTGCCATCATTGCCTGTTTTTGTAATTGATGTTGATATTTGTTTACGAGCTGCAAAGGCTGTTCTATCCATTAGCGTGTACTCAAGACTTTAAAGAAATATATGGTTGGGTTACAAAAACATCAGGTTGCAGGTGAACTACACGTTCTGGGGCTGTGTGTGTATTTAAACTACCATCACATGATTCATCCTCTAGCGGAACATTTGAAAGTGTTGTAGTTGGACGGAAGGAGATCTTTGCCCACCGATTGTTTTGCACATAGGGTCCTTTAAAACGTCCTAAGGAAAATTTTCAGGGTGCGTATCTGAAAAACAGATGTAGACATTCTCATCACACATTCATGGAGCTCTTTGAACATCTCACCGCTGACATCCTGTCACCGTCCTCCCATCTTTTTCCAGCTCTGCCACACTTTCAACTCCAGATCCTTTGCCTGGCATTCCTTGTTACTTCACTCAGGAAGGCCCGGCATGAGCCCTTTTCTTCGGAGCAGGTCCAGATGCTACTGTCCACCGAACTGCCCAGCACTTGCTTCTCCATGGCCCGCTCTGATTCAGGGCCTCCCCTCTTTGGGAAACTGTACCTGATCATCTCGCTCTTCTGAACTTTTTATTCCACTTGTGTACCACTTCCGCATACTTAGGTTTTGAAAAAAAAACTTTCTAGTTTTAAGTGTTTTCATGTTATCACATTCCATCCTTATGACACCTAAAATGTGCACAAGGCAGTACTTATTTCCATTTTAAAGATGATAATACTGAGGCCCAGCAAGATTTAGGGATTTACCTGAAGTCTCAGACCCGACAAAACTCAGACCAGACCTGTCAATTTCTGACTCTGCTTCCGGGCTCTTTCAGTGATATGTCAATTGATATTCTCAATTATCTTTTCATGGGTATGTGTCTTACCTACGCAAGTGCTAGTAATCATAATTCCAGGTCCATGTCTAAACTCTGTGACATTACATTTGCATTTAAAAATAGAAATTTGTTTTTACTCCTAGACCTTTACCCCTGAAGACATGAATGGTCTTGTTTTCTTACTTTTGAAATTCAGTCCCAAGTATTTTAACAAAAAGGGCTTTTGCAAATGCTTTTCTTAACCACTTTTGGCTCCTTGAGCTGTTAGATGGGACAGATGATGTTTTATACTGTCAGTGACCAGAAGATTATTTTGCATACAACTTCTGTGGAAACTTAAGTGTCAATTATGAAATTAAACTTTTTAAGTAGAAAAGTAATAGGATTTTAAAGATAGAAAGGACCCGAGAGGTCATCTCATCAAACCCTCATCGTTTTCAAGGGCAGAAATAGGTCTGTGGAGATTAAATACCTTCACTCAGCTTCCCCCAGCGTCCTCAGCCCAGGCCTGTCCGAGTCTGGAAGTAGATTCTACTTTTTAGCACTTGATCAGAAGTTTTCATTTTATTGTTTGTTTCTCTTTTTCTTCTGTTAAACCAGCATTTTCAGACAATTATAAAATTGCTTTCTTCCATGCAGACTTCAGCTCATCACTGTGTGTATTCCTATCAACAAAACAGTGCTCTCCCTGGGTCAACGATATTTTCTGTCATTGTTCCTTTTCCTGTCCGTCCAGCCTCCTTTCCACCACTGGGCCACACAGTTCTTCCCTCTTGTGGGGCCAGAGGATGACTGGCCCTTGAGAACTCTGCAAGGAGCCGCCTGAGTTCTGGGAGGCAGAGAGGGGAGCAGTGAGGGTTTGGGTTCACCCTTCCGCAGGTCACTTCTACAGACAAAGTCCTTCCGTGGACTGTCAGGCTGTGAGGTCGAGCCTGAGCTCAGAAAGACAGGGGGGAGAAGATCTCTGTGCAGCTCACCCACATGCAAGTAGAGCTTTAAGTGAATAGTTGATTATAAGCCTCCCAGAGGGGAAATTAACAAGAAAAAACGAGAAAGAAAAGTATTTGTGGAGTTCAGTAGTAGCCCATGAAATAGTCTGCACTAGGACATCAGGCTTCGTCAGAATGTGGGTGAGAACAAGGAATAGAAAAGTGGACATCAGGAAAGGGAGATGTGTTTGGGTTTTTGTGTTCCCCATATGATGTTTCTTCGTTTCCCATTTAAATGTGTAGAACTGAGCCATCACTAATTCTTCTTGTCAGGGCCAGGAAACTCATAATAACCATTCTCCTTCACTTAGCCAAGCCTCATCAAATCTGTAAGAGCCCGCATTGTTTCAGATGCTCTTGGTTTGTTTCTTTGCTTTGTTTCGTTTTTGGCTACCACTTCACTTTTGTGATGTTATTTTCCTTATATATCTGTTAAATTATTATGTCAAGCATGTTCTATCACCAATCTTTGTCACTTGTCTTTCTCTGTTTCCATTCCTGCACATACTTAATCTCATCTTATTGTCCCCACCTGATCTATTTTTCAATGTGTGTGTCATTTTGGGTTATTCCCATTTTTCCCTACTTCGGTGGTATTTTCTCCAGAAAGTTTGTATAATCCGAAAGATGATGGCTTAGGCCATGAAGTACTCAGGTGATAGGAATGAACTCAACCAGTGTTTGTTCAGCTCCAGGTTGATGGTTTTTTAAAAGTACTTGTAAAATATTTTTGAGTTACCTGTAACTGATGTGAAGTTACAGCAAAGCTTACTGGAAGCAAAAGAGTTAACCAGTTTTCTTCCATCTAGTTTTGTATATCAGATTTCTTAATAATTGCCACTTATATCTGTACATTCTACTGATACCCTTGAATCTCCACCCAAATATTTTATATTTATTTGTAATTGAATGACGTTTTTTGGTATATCCATCATCAACAGTATCATGTTCATCTTTTTTCTTCTTTTATTTCCTTCCATTTCTCAAAGTTACTCCTTGGCATTTATGTTCTTGAAAGTGATTGTGGATCTTTCTTCCTTGGGATATTAGTATAGTATATATATATATATATTTTTAAAAAGCTTCAATTTTTATGGATTACAAGAAGCCATGCATTAGTCAATTTGGATTCCCAGTGTAATTGCTTTACACTAATTAGTCAACAGCTGATTTCTGCAAATATATCAATTCAAGAGGGTTTTGTCAAAAACCCATGTCCTAATAGAGATGATTGATCCTTCAAAACTCTTTCTTGTAGAAATGAATGTCTGAGTTATCCAGAGTTGGGTTTTTTTTGTTTTTTTTTTTTTTTTACAAAAAGCATCTAGCAAGAAACTGTGGGTTGGGCTTTTCTAGGTGCTGCTGCACTTGCCCAGGCAGATGAGGCTGGTTTTTAGTGTGCTTGGAAAAGGGCGGAGAGCAGAGCGCAATCTCTATAGCCTCACAGCCAGGCCTCTGGGCAGCAGATCTCCCGTCAGGACCTCCCTGAGCCTGGGTGAGCTCATCTGGCACGGTGTTGCCCCCTCAGTGGTGCATACCCATTGCAACCTCCCCTAGGTCCCCCCAACTGTGATCCTCAGCCTGTAGAGAACCA
Organism: Phoca vitulina; assembly: GCF_004348235.1. Taxonomy (NCBI): domain Eukaryota; kingdom Metazoa; phylum Chordata; class Mammalia; order Carnivora; family Phocidae; genus Phoca; species Phoca vitulina. The sequence goes on from NW_022589848.1 coordinate 138,760, forward strand.
ATTCAAAGTCTGTATGAAAATGGTTCATCCAGTTCTGGGCACCTCTGATGACCAGGGCCCTTGGCCAGGTGTCCTCATGGACCAGCTGGTGATGAGGAGATGAGGACGGGCACTCTTCCAGGCCCGCTAGCTGTGGCCAAGGGGCCCCTCACTCGCAAATACATTGTAGGCATGTTCAGAACGAAACAACAGGTAAGTCATGGCAACTACTAAACTAACATCATTTGATTCTGCTTCCTTCTGGGTTTGCCATACATGGAAAGAATTTTGCTGTCTAAAAAAGTTTAAAGGGAATGAGGTAATTTCCTTATAATGCCTAAGATCTCCAGCAGTGTTGTAAATTTAGATTTGAGGTTAGACCATTAAAAAATAAAAACAGAACCAAAAAAGCTGCTGTGTTATGAAATGCTGGGGCATTTTGAGCGTCAAGTCCAGCAGCACAATGGTTGGTTCCCCCCTTTTCCCCATGCAAAGAAAGAGTAGCGTGAAACTTATTTCTAAAGAAGGGTCTGGACCTGTGGGAACCTGCACAGTGTCTCCTTAGAAGAGAACTTAAAGGCTAATCTCAACTCCTATAAAAATAACATGTTTTCAAATAGTTTCAAAACCAATTTAGCCTTCTGTTTTTCTCCTCATGGCACCAGTAGCTAAAAATTATACCACTTATGAAAATTGCAGACAATTTTTTTTTCTTTGTGAAATCTTACATAATTTTTGGTCCATTTGACCTGGTCTGACATTTTATTATGAGCAACTGCATCTTGAGTGCTCTGTCCTTTTTATTTCCACTCTAAAATTGGTAAGGAGTAAGAGAGAAGACCACTGGGATTTTATTTTTGAATACTTAAGTTATGTAACTAGTGATCTCCTGTTAGAGTTGTTGCTCAGCCTGCAATGGCCCCACACAGTCTGACCCAAACAGCCCTTAAAGTCAGATCTTGTTCTAGAAGAAAAACTTGAGGTAGCAGTGGTTTTAAAACTTCTTGAATACCTGCTCTACTATGGTATGGTGGTTTCAGTATTAGATTTATGTTTCTTGTGTTTCATACAGAAACACTCAACAAAGCCAATATATAACTGTTGTGTGTGCACTAACTTATAAGTAAGACCCCTACAGAATATTCCAGTGTGCTGGCAGCCTAATTAGCAATTTCCTAATAAGCAATTACACTGGGAATCCAAATATTAGAGCTGGGAGGGATTCCATAGTAAGGATGGCAAACCCAGATGCTTCCAGAGCTGTGTAGGTAACTCACGAGGGCAGGGCGTCACAGGGAAGCAGGACCGTGGTGAACTGGACGGCGTGTCCCAGACATAAAGGGGCAGCTGTTCTAACACACTGACTGACTTGTTGCCATGCCAGAATATAGTCAACGTTCTGATATATCAGGAGAAGCCCGAGACCAAGCTTTTATGAGAAATATCTTGAATATGAAACTTTGACAAGTAACTCAAAAAAAAAAAAAAAAAAGCCACATAATTTTGTAGGGCTAACAAGCATATCAGTTCTTCAAAATATGGTCTTTGGGCTACCAGCTTCCCATCCCACACCAAACCTAGTCTCTCTTTACAGATGAGAACCCTGAGGCCCAGAGAGGTTCAATGACTTTTCCTGAAGTGGGGGCGGCGGGGGCTTGCTAGAGGTCTGGTGAGATACTAGAAATGAGAGATGCTAGGGAAGAAAACTCATGAAGCAATGTTCTGATTTACTGACACCAGAGTAGCTTCCTCCACCCCTTTCAGGGCTTAAAATAATTTGAAACAATAACATCCGGGAGCAGGGGGGAAAGCTAACAGCATACACCTTATTCTGTTTTAGTTAATTTTTATACACATCCCATTACTTAGAATTTACTTTTCTCTTTCATATTCAAAGCAGTTCAAAAACTGATTTTTTATTTGGAGTCAGGGAAGTATACTGTGATTTATTTTTCATTACTTATGATTAATGAAAAGGGAGGAATTCTTTAAGAAAAAGTTACCTTAAACAATCACACACACATACACACACACACACACACACACACATACACACACACACACACAGGATATGTGGTCTCAGTTCTTTCATCTGCTGGAAATTCGTCTGAGACCATTTAATTCAAGGGGTGGCAGTAGAGGTGAGTTTTGATAAAATTTCTTGTTATTATATGGAATCTAATGAAACTTCAAGATTGCTGAATCATATTTAGATTTTATTTAACTCCAGCTGTTACTACATAATATACTGTTGGAAGCATAGAGGTTGCGAAGTTTTGGGTTTTGTTTTTTTTCCTCTTTAGAACCACTGGCTCCCAAGTACAAAGTCAACACAGATTTCAAGCAAACGAGACAAGTTTGGGGTCTTGATTCACTTTCCTTTAGAAAAATAGGAAACACTGTTCATTTTGCTTTTTAGACATGACTTTTTACTTTGGAATAACTTTAGATTTACAGAAAAGTTACAAAGATAGTCCAGGAAGTTCATGAATATCTTTCACCAGCTCTTCCTGATGTTAACATCTCATATAACCACGGCACATTTGTCAAAACTAAGAAATGAACATGGACACAGTATTATTACCTACACTCCTGGCTTTATTTGGATTTATATTAGATTTTACAATTAAAATCTAGTCAACAAAGGTAATGAGTAATATATCCTTGTCGGCTTGAGAGAGGGGAGAGCTTTGTCCCTCCATAGTCTCCCTTACCTCCCCACAGTCATCCCAAGGGAACCTGAAACCTAAGCAAATATTCCACTGTGTGTTTGCTTGTAAGTGTGTTTTGAAGACCATTCTCCTAGCCCCTCTGCCAACCAGGTTGCCTTCCTCTGTCCCTCCTCGGTGGAAACTCTGCAGCTGCCCTGTGGGGAAAGCGTGTGCAATGAAGAAGAGCAAGGCAGGTAGAGAGAGTAGCATATGCAGACCTGTAGAGGGCACAGCTTCTCTAACCAGGAGGGTGGATGTGAGGGGCTGTGTCCGGAGTTCCCGAGGGTAGCATAAATTACATACTTGCCCATGGGCTCTTTTCTGTGGGCTATAAATGGCCACAAATTTTCACTGTCCTTGGGAATGTTATTTGGCTCACCAACATCCAGATCTTTTGTTTGTTTGCTTGCTTGCTTGCTTGTTTGTTTTTAGGAAACAGCTTTTCGGCTTGGGAGTATACTTCTTTAAAGTTAAGCTTCCGGTTGAATTGTGAAGGCTCTGTGACTGGCATGAAAGTTCAGGCAGAAGGGAGTAAGTTACAGTTGACTAGAGAGAGCTGTAAGTGACTTAGGGGATGAATGTCACTCAAGATGTGAAATGAGTAATAAGTCGCGGAAACACATGTGAGAGATTTCACAGATTAGAAATAATGAGGAAGCGGGTTTGAGACTCTTGCAGGCGTGGAAAAAGAAAGGAGACTGAACTGTCAGGATGTTCAGTATTTGTTGACCGAAATCATCAGAATTTTAAAAACTAAGCTACTAATGGGCACCAGACAGAGTTTTGTCAGCAGCAGGATGTCCCCATGACTCAGTGATTTCTCATGAAGAGGGTTTCCTGGTTAGTCATTCCCTGCCTTTGGTGGCCTGGCTCAGCTGACAGGATCAGTGATTTCCTCTTAGGCTTGTTTAAATTTCCCAGAATTCTTTTACTAATTACATGTTCAATGTATTGCGGATTATGATACTACTCAGTAAATGTTTCTTTCAGCAAAACCCATAAAGTCACATTGGAAACTGTGCTTTCTAGACCAGAATGTTTTGAATAAATGTTTCAAATTTATATACTCTCTTGAAATTCATTAGATGCTGTGCTGGAGGAGAGGATATTTTGGCATCACCGACCTCTATATTCTTAGGCTCTTCCTCCCATGGTGGATGTTCTTGGGCTTTGCGCCCCACGTGAGTTACCCTTCCTAAGAGCGCCCAGGTTCCTTTTAGGGAGTTACCCGTTCCCTGCTGTGTGTGATTTTGGTGGGAGGGTAATTGCAAGTGGCTAACTCATGTTCTGGAACCTCAGCCCCAGATTCTCCCTCCCCTGGCTATGCTTCCCTGGGACTAGGGGTCTAGAGCACTCACTGCAAGGCCCTCAGGACAGCTGGAGGCCCTCATAGTGATGCCGGCTGCCAGGGTCTTCCCCTGAGGGACCATGGCCCACTTCTGCTTCCCGACCTGCCCTGCCTCCCTGGCTTTCTCTGTGCTGCCCTAGTGTCTACCTCCTGTTGAATCTGTGAGTTTAGGTCAGCTGATGTGGGTTTTATTGCTTTCAAATCAGGAACCCTAACTGATGACAGCAGTCTCTTGACTTATGAATCAAGTTCATGTATCTGTAGGCCCAATATCACTAAATAGAATAATATTTTTCAGTCTTTCACAGAATCATTGAATATCAAAGGTGGAATGGAATTTAGAGCTCATCTGGCCCAGTCCGCTTCATTTTACAGATGAGGAAATAGGCACACAGAGCAGGAGAGACTTTGGAGGTGTCATAAACAGAACATTGACATCCCGCTTGGATGTCGTAGGCTCATCTGCCCAGGGCATCTTGTCCGCACACCCTCATTCTACTCCTATGACTCATGGGGTGACTGGGCAGATCTAAGGGAGACATCAGGATCAAAGCTAACTGGACCACATGGGGTTCAACCTATGGCTGGTGAAGCTAATACCAAGATTCAAACACGGGGCTGAAACGTCAGCAAACATTACCCCAGCACCCTCTGATGCCAGTCCAGATGTGTTCTTGTGATGCAGCTGAGACTTTGTATAAGGAGGGTAGTCATCAGCAGGCTCTGGAATCAGACAGACCTGGCCCAGAATAGTAGTCGTAGCCTCCTTATAATTATTGGGATAAAAACAACTAGTATTTTAATGTGAATTAAAGAATGTCTTCTAACCATTCTTTATTTTCTAGAAACTATGCTCTTGTGTGATCTAAGGGTAGCAAGTCTCTGAATTTTGAAGGAGTAAGCTTTCTGAGTTCATTTTGGAATAAGAGCTGGATTTTAAAATTGCTTCCATGAAGCTTTTCAGCAAAGCACAGTCCACACGATGATGTCTGCCAGGTCTCTCCTTAAGATAGGCCGTTGTTTTTCTTCATGGCCTATTCAGTCAGTAAAGACATACTGAGTGCCTCCTATGTGTTAGGTATAGAGGGTAAGGTTGAGCAGAGGCTCACATGGAGCAGTCACGTCATGGGGCTTCTTGCCCTCCTGGAGCTTGCAGCCCAGTGGGGGAGGCTGACCCGAATCCCGTAAACACGCCAACGTGCCTCGTGCTGTCGAAGAGGGTGACGCTGCTGTGAGAACGGGAGAGACATGTGTCAAACCTGTTTCAATGATAATAACAACAGCTATTACTTACTGAGTGCCAACTATGGGCAGGTAGTGAGCTGGCTACTCTTCATTTATTGTGCCTAATGCTCACAGTGAGGCGAGGTGGATGCTGTTACTCCCATTTCACAGACAAGGAAACTGAGGCTTCTGGCAGGATCACAGAGCTAGCGCAGGTCTCACTGGCTCCAAGGGCCATGTGCTTTCCATTTTCAACTAGTAAAACTGCTGCACCAGGTACTTGGGATTTAGCCTCTCTGACATTCATTACATAATAACTGCTTGTCTTTGCTAAGTCCGAACATATGTAATCTCTGGATATACAGTATCTGCTTGTACCCACATGCTGCTATTTGAGAATTCTTCATAAATGGAAACTTTTTTTAAATTAATTAATTAAAAATTCATTCAAGGGGTGGTTCAGTTGGTTAAGCATCGACTTTTGATTTCAGCTCAGGTCATGATCTTGGGGTCGTGGGATTGAGCCCTGTGCTGGGCTCTGCACTCAGCGTGGAATCTGCTTGTCCCTCTCCCTCTACTCCTCCCCGCACTTGCATGCTCTCTCTCTCTCTCTCTCTCAAATGAATAAGTAAAATCTTTAAAAAAATAAATCATTCAACATAAATGCATGGCTTTATGTTTCTTCCCTTCGCTTTGAAGGTCCCCACCAATACCCCTATGCTTATTCCCATAAATCTGGCTAAGTCCATTAAGACAGTCAAAAACTTGCCCTTTGTGTTGGTTTGAAGGAATCATAATGATCCTCTGGTTGAGTGGAGGTTCAGAGAGATAAAACGCTGCATTCCTGCTCTCTTGACACCCAACCCTGAGCTAGCTGCTCCTCATCAATTGTTTTACCTATAGACTGGGACTGTGGGTCACTAGGTTATAGGCAGCTGTAAACAATGGGCCATGCCCGAGTCCTTGCCATGTGTTGGGCAGCACAGCCGGAGAGCTTTCCTTGCAGAAGTCCTGGGACCACATTCAGCATAGCGTCACCTGTGGCAGTCTAGCAAAAGCAACGGCCATCTGAAGGCCCAGGGAGGGAGAGAAGGTCAGGTAGGCTGAAGTCGAGGGGACTCAGGCTACAGCAGAACCCAGTGCCTCCCGTGATTTTTTTCTTGCCCATTCATGTACTTAGTCACTTAACAGCCATTTATATTCAGTAGCTGCATGTTGCTGGACACTAAGGGAGAGGAGAGGGCTATGAGCTCTGTCCAAGTGGCATATTTATTTTGGGGAGGGAGGTGGACATTAAACAATTTCCTCAGGTGGTTATTTAATATCCGAGGTAAGGGCCATGACGGGAGGTCAGGGAATCTGGAAGCCTCTGGCTTGGCCACCTGCAGAGGCAGCTGCAGGAGGACAGCTGACGCAAGACCTGGAAAGAAAGGAACCCAGTGCAGGGTGGGATGGCCAGAGCCGCCCTAGGGAGCCACATGGGGGGTGGGGGGAGGGGGTAAGGGAGGGGGGAGGAGGGGGACAGCAAGGGTACAGGGAAGGAGTTTGGAAAGGTTTGTGGAACTCAGGTCAGGACTAGCCTGAGAAAAATTACTCTCTTTCCTAACAAACATAGCCTAGGCATCTGAGTCTACACCTCCTTTATGGAACTTCCCACCTCTACGCCTAAAAGCCATCCTTTATACAATAAAATAACCGTGTATTTTCCTGTAGTAAATTTAAAATATTTTTTATGCTGCAAAGAGTTTAATGATAGACACAATGCTTGAAATGCCATTTCCTTGTACCCAGAGAACTGGGGTACTGTGGGGAATGGAGCCTTTTAGGGAATTAAGTGGGAAGAAGCTATTTGAATTCAGTAGTGAATTAATGTTAAATTTCTCAGGCTCCAGGAAGTTCTTGAGTGTTTTGGTTTAAAGGAGTTGGCATATTTGTGGGGTTTTCTTATCAAGTCTCCTGGATGCTGTGGGCTGGGAATATGTTCAAATGGAGTCCCAGCCTTTCTCCTGATGAGCTACTTGTGATTTACCTGAAGCTTTAGGCACACTGACCTGAGACTGGGCAGAGATGTTGAAATGCCAGATGCCGACAGGATTGGGGGCAGAGAGTCAGGCGTTCTAATGGCAGCCGCGTGAGCACTCAGTCCTGGGACTTCCTCTCAGAAGCCTCCAGTGCTCTGCAGGCAGGGGCAGGAAAGTTAGGGAAACCCCTCCCTTCCTCCATCCATCAGCGCAGGACCAATGAAATGTAGGAGCTGATGTAAAGCTGAATTCTCTCGTCTACCCACCCACAATGAAAACCTGTTGAATGTCAAATACGGTTTGCAACTTGGAAGTGAAATGTTTCCTGCCACAGGTCATCCAGTAGAGCAAGTCCACACCTGTTCGTCTGGTCGGTGGTTAGTAGAAGGAATGAAAGAGAACTGTGTGCCTTTGAGCTAAGGCATTTTAAATACTTATTACTCTGATTCACCTTCACTGCCGGTTTCCTTTTATCTTGACACTGTAAGTAATGCATGAGCTTTCCCTATGGAACATTGCAGATCTTGTTTAAATGGTAAAAGCGTCTCCAACTCAGGTGATCAGCTTGTTAGAAGAGCCATTTGCTACACAAGAAACATGAAATGTTTTTGTCTGGTTGGAGCCTAAGGACTCCCTGTAACGTGGGTGGTGCCCGTTTTCTTTAACCATTGGCTTCTGTTCCTTTAGTTATTCCTTTAAAATAGCATCATGCTGGGTCTAAGAAAATTATTTACAAATCTCTATCAAAAAACAAAACTGGGCAGGTTTTAACATTAAGTAAAAGTCAAAAGGAATCTGAATTTTCTCCTTGGCGTGGTTGCTTTGCTTTGTAACCTGGAGACTGAGCTAGGGCTAGAGGTTATGAACCACACGAGTATTGCGTGATTTTTCTCTAACCCTTCTCCATTAAAAAAAAGGTTTTAGAGTGAACCCAAAGGCTTGTAATACTTTGAAAAATAATCACAATTATGTATGATTCGTTTTATACACCTATTAATGGCAATACACTTAAAACGCCATAGCAGAACCATTGTGCAACTTCTCAATTTGATAGCCTTTCCGAAAAGCGTAACCATGCTTCTATAAACGTAATGAAGCTTTTTTCATATTTAAGGCATGTATGGGGAGATGGAATGTTTCCTTCTCCCTACATAACTGCACAGTGATTAAATATTGACTAAGAGCCAGGAGTTGACAGCCAGCAGCCTCACCCTGGTAAATGCTGATGTGTGTGGCTGAATGTAAATACAGAGCCATCCCCACAGGCCAGTGGTTTTTTTGTTGGGAGGTAAGTTGTGAGTTCTGCACAAGGTGTCAAATTTGAGTGCTCCGGTGGAAGGATGTAATGTGAAACAAGTAATTCCTTTAAAAGCAGCCCAACTCTGTCAAAAGAAAAATATATTTTCCTGATCAATCTGAATAACGAGGATGTCAGTCAGAAGTTTGAACAAAACAGCCAGGGTACCACTGAACGCCACTGCTTGCAGAAACAAAAGAGCTGTCTGTCACTGGAACCGCTTATTCTCTCCCAGACAATGACGACTTAGTTTATATGAAACAAACTGCTGGATATCATCAGACTTATTTTGTGATATTTTGTGATACTCATTTGATTGGGAAATTTCAATACATCGTCTGTATTTTTGTTGTATGTGTATTTTCTTTTTTGTTGTGTTTTAAACAGTTTTAAACTGTTTTAAACAGTCTGAAGATTTAGAATAATGAGTTGTTTCTCTCCCTCTTGGTTTGGGGGCGTGCAAAATGAGACGTTTTTGCTTAGTTTAGAGAAGAAAACAGTTTTCATTCCATTTTTTTTCTGTTAATAAGGTTCATTACAGATCTAATTATTTTTATTCTAAGACTTTTTTTAAAAAGATTTTTATTTATTTGACAGAGAGAGAGAGGGAGAGTGTGCATGCACAAGCAGGGGGAGTGGGAGAGGGAGAAGCAGGCTTCCCGCTGAGCGGGGATCCCGATGCGGGGCTCAATCCCAGGACCCTGGGATCATGACCTGAGCCGAAGGCAGACGCTTAAGCGACTGCGCCACTCAGGCGCCCCTATTCTAAGACTTTTAAACTCTGAAGCAAATACCTGGAATTTGTTTCAAAGTAGCTCCCACCTGGGTTGAATGTCCAGTCTGAGTCTCTGCCTGCCCTCTAACCGTTTTTGTTTGGGCTGTCTTTTAAACACTAGAAGTTGCTGTGGCACCTTCCTCTAATTTTCCAGTGCCTGTTTAGCTCACACATGTTCACACAGACTTGGCTCAGGCCTGTAAGTTCAGTCTGTGGGAGCTCAGGGACTGTCAGCCTGACCCAGGCCCTGCCCCAGAGTCGGGCCCTTGCTGAGAGTTTAGGGAGCCAAATGGATGCATTGTGAAATGTGAATCAGTTTCCTCAAATTCTGGGGTGTTTTTTTTTTTTTTAAGTGAACGGGGAGCAAATCCAACAAAGTAATTCTTAGTGTTTTTCCCTCCAAGAGAATACCTTTGTAGTTTAACGGCTTTCCAAAATTCAGCCTCAGGACTGACTACTTTGTTGGCCCTCATCCTCCTTTCTGCCACCTCTGCCTGCCTTTGGACCAGCTCTTCACTCAGCCTGAATCAGTCCACCAGCACTGAACATCTGGCATGATTTCAAAGAAACTTGACTTGGGCTTCAGTCGGCCGGGGGTGGAGGTTAGCCAAAGAATGTTTACTTTTTCTGATTTCATATGGCAGATAGAATGACCATCCCAACTTTTCAAATAGTCTAATCAAGATGACTTTTGACCCTCAGAAACAATCCCTTCAGCCTGGAGACTAAGCTATGCCTTTGTTCTTAGCTGATTCTGCTGAATGTCTGACAGGGATGTGGAGGGGAGCGTCCCAGTCCATGAGTTCTGTTCCCATCACTCAGGAAAGTACATTCTTTAGATTAATGTATTGGGGCAGAAACTAAAATCGACAGTATTTGAGACGAGGTTTTCAATTTCACTCTTTCCAAAAAAACAATGTACTGATAAGAACCTACTCTAAAAGCATGTTCTAGATTACAACATACAGCATAACAGAAATGACAAGATGCAGTCGCTGTGCTCATGCCACTTAAAACAGTGGGTCTGTGGATCAAACAAAATCTTAAGAATGGCCTGCTGAGGGCTGAGCATTCTTTCACTGGTAAGAAATTAAACTCAGAAACACTAAATACAATTCCTGAATGTGATTTCCCGTTGGTTATTGATACACTCTAGAAGATTCCTGAGGAGAGGTTTATTGCTCACAGGAATTTAGTGGAGGTGTCCTCAGGGTTGACTCTTTTCCAAGAGCCCCCTTACAGGGCCAAATTATCCGCTTCCTTTTCTCAGTGGGTTTACCACAGTTTATACATTCATCAAAAATATAGAGAGCCTACTACGTTCCAGGCACTGAAGCATGCAGTACTGGAAAACACAGAATCCTAGTTCTAATGTACACACATATTAAACCTGTATTAGAGTTTTCCAGAGAAACAAAGAAACAAAACCAGTAGGGGTGTGTGTGTGTGTGTGTGTGTGAGAGAGAGAGAGAGAGAGAGAGAGAGAGAGATTTATGTTAAGGAATTGGCTCTTGCCGGGACTGACAAGTCTCAAATCTACAGAGCAGGCTGGTGGGCTGGAAATTTCAACAAGAGTTAATGCTGCAGTCTTGAGTCCAAAGTCAGTCTGCAGGCAAGAGTTCCTTTTTCTTCAGGGGGCCTCGATCTTTTCTCTTAAGTCCTTCAGCTGATTGGATGAGGCCCACCCTCATTGTGGAGGGTAATCTGCTTTAGTCAAAGTCTATGAATTCAAGTGTTAATCGCATCTAAAAAAGACCTCCACAACAACATCTAGACTGGCATTTGACCAAACAATTGGGCACCATGGCCTAGCCAAGTTGATGCCTAAAATTAACTATCCATTCCCCACCCACCCTCAAATAACTATGTCATTTTAATTTAATGGCTCTCAGACTTGAGCAGGCATCAAAATCCCCTGGAGCGCTTGTTAAAACAAAAAGCTCGCCCTCACCCCCTTGACTCAGGAGATCTGGGGTTAGGCCCAGGAAATTGCAGTTCTAACAAGTTCCAGATGAGGTTGATACTGCTGATCCAAGGACCAGGCTTTGAGAATCATTGCTTTATGTCATCCAGGATCTGCCCCTTAGCCTCATGGCTCAGAAACTGATTTTGTGATCATAAGAAAGGTAGTTTTATTTTTCATAGATGGACTCAAATAGATCAAGATTTACCAGGCTGATGTATAAAATATCAGTGCAAATTTATTGATTTCTGATAAGAACTAAATCCAGCATGGTGAGCAGAGTAATCGTATCAGCTTAGGAGCGGTAGTCCCTGCTTGGGCAGCTCCATGGAACACAGCAGAAGGAGCTGGAGAATCAGCCAAGGAATGGGATGATTGATTGCTGCACCCACCCCCACCAAGGATGGTCACGTTCTGACCGGCCAAGGCCCCCTCTCCCTGAACTTTGTACGAGGATTAGACAGGGCCATTGTTTGGGGAATGGATCCTTTAAGTGGAAAGCTTCGGTTTTTACTGGTCTGTAGGAACGCTTCTCTCGGCACTGCGAACCCTACTTAGCAGTGGGGCACAAAATCCACAGAGATTGGAAATACTTTTAGCAAATCATTAAACATTTAATTTTTATAGCAACTTTTCATTAGATGTAACATATACTGTTTTTATGAAAGAGGAACTTGGGCAGCATTAGAATTTGTTAATGTGTGTCCTTTATATGTTGAATTTCCTTTGTTGGTGGTTAATTTGAGTAAAGATACAATCTCCCCTTATAAGATAATTTCCATCTTTCTTTGCACATGAAGGGAACTTGACTTTGAAAAAACATTTACATGTTTCATATTTTCACAATGTTCCAAGTCCATTTAGAAGTTGTTTTTCCCAAGCTCTGGCTTCTTGCCTCCATCATGCTATTTTTAGATTTTACATTAAGAATGGGATTCCTTTCTTAATAAAGATATTTGAACCAAACTGTGTTGTAAAAAAGTTATGTTCATATTATTTGTTTTAGTGTTCTTGTTCCAGAATCCTGCAATTGCCTTTACAAGCATTAAAAATTTGGCCCTTTGAATAAAGACAGACCCTTAAAACTGGCTCTGAGAAATCAGAATGTGGGTTGAGTCTGCATAACCCCTCACACCATGCCTGCCATGAACTTCTGGTTAAAAACATTTGAATAAATAACCTTAGCACATGGGGATGAATGGCCCTGGAACTGCCTATGGGTTATTGTGCATGGACCTCAGTGCAGACAAGATGTAGATCCACAGCAGTCTCTGTAACACGGCACAAAGCAGGTGCATTCTCACGTTTAACCTTCTGGTTTCACTGTCATATCATCCCAGGGTCCAGTCAGCCAACAGAAACCATTCTACAAATTTTAGGAAGTAGATTTAGTACAGGGAATTGGTTACACAAGTGAAGGAAGAACAAAAAGTGGACACCAAGGTAATCCGGAGACTAGTAATTACAAGAAGCAGCCACCACCTTGAGGGTTGAGGGAAAAAAAAGGAAGAGACAGTGTTACCAGAATCTTCCTTGGAGGAGCCTCATGTGGCTGGGCTATAGCTCAGGTTGTGGTGGTGGGGGTGGGGGGCACAGAGCCACACGTGGGGACCATCCCTGGGGCGTATCTGGCAGCCACAGTCAGATCACAGAAGGGTTGTCCTAGGACTGGTGCTCTCTGCAGCTGTGGGAGGAATGCCCCACAGAAGCTGGACCTCACGAAACATCTCCCTCCTCTGCTCTCACTGGTCAGTCCACTGGTGCCTCCCATGGGCAGGGTCTAGCAGGGAGACAGGTGGCCAAGGAGCCTGAGAAATATGGTTTACAGCATCTCAGCCTCGGCATCATAGAGCAGAGGCTCATGGCTTTCTTTGCTTCCCTTCCTTCCTCTGTTGGTCTTTACTATCAGTTTTTTTCACTTATTTCTATTTAAAAAAAAAAACCTTGGTATCTCAAGTAAGGGTAGTGTTTGTGATAAAGGGATCGCTTACAAAAAACAATGGAGGGAATCTGTTAATCTATTTAGATTATCCTACAGATTGTTCCCTAGTCGTTAGGAAATAACTTTTATGTTAATGAAGGAAACAGAAATCTCAGCTTATTTTTAATATCACATTTAAGTTTCTCAGAGAATAGAATGCGGTGTAATATTCTTATTTCACTTTGAGATTTTATTTGACATCATGTTCATATTTGGGTATAAAAGTCTGTCCTCGTAATAACTGTTCTTATCTCGGTGTGTCTGTCTTGTGTCTTGAAAAAAAAAAATGATTCATTTTCTCCTAAAGATTAGAATTCCATGGTTTCTCTTTTTAGAGAATTCCTTTGTGTGTTCATCCTTAGGGCTGATGGAGTTGGTAATGATAGTGTCCTCCTTGTATCACATTCAGAGCAGTTCAAGAAGCCTTTCTTAAGGGCCTGTCAAGTACCATGGCTTTGGGCATCGGACAGAGTCGGCTTTGAGTTCCAGCTCTACCACATCGGTATCTTACCCTGTTGAGCTCAGTTCTTCGTCTGTGATGTGAGAATAAACACTAACGTCACAGGGCAGCTAAAAGATAGTGTGTGTAAAGTACTTGACATGGTGTCTGGGAGGTAGGAGGTGCTCCATAAATGGTAACATGCTGTTGTTATTATTTTTTAAAGATTTATTTATTTATTTGAGAGAGAGAGTGTGTGTGTGTGTGTGTTTGCTCATGCACATGCAAGTTGGGGGAGGGGCAGAGGGAGAGGGAGAGAAATCTTCAAGCACACTCCTTGCTGAGCGGGGAGCCCCATGCAGGTTGGATCCCAGGACCCTAGGATCATGACCTCAGCCGCAATCAAGAGTTGGAGCCTCAACTGATTGAGCCACCCAGGTGCCCCTGTTGTTATTAATTATTACCATTTTGATAATCATTCATAGTTTGGGTAGGCATTTTAGACATTAGTAAATTTAATAGTAAAGTTTTCATTGTTGAGATATTTGTGTTTCATTTGCACAGTTAATCAGCATCTTAGCTGTCATTGGCTCGGAAGGGAATTTTTCTTTTAAAGTTATTAGTTTGTTTAGGATTTATGCAACTCCCTTTCCTACCTCCAGAAAGGATTTAGGTGACTGGCTTTTCATTTCTAAAGTTTTAATAAGAGAATTAAGAATAAATAACTCAAGTGCCTTAACCGTTTTTCAGGCCTTGGGGTTTTCAGGCCTTCCTTGCAGGCTGACAGTGGGCTAATCGGGATGGAGACTTGATCGGGGCTGAGGTGACGAGATGTGTTCTCTTCTAGTGACTAGAGTGCCGAATGGAATTTTTAGAAAGAACTGGGATTCTTTGTTTAACCACATCAGAGATTTGCCAACAACTGTAGGCAAACTGTTTGATTCTTTGCTTATTTTTATTTTGTGTTTGTCATCTCCTTGATTCACAGTAGCTTATAAGAATTAATAAGAATGTTTATACATAGCATTATATTTACCTTGGATGAAAAGGGCTGTATATAAACTATATCTTATTCTACTTTTGTTGGTATGGGGTAGGGTTTTTAGCCTTGCCTGTGTATCACAAACCCTGAGAGCCTTTAATATATTCAGATCCAAGGCATCACTCTCTTATCCTAAGAGCCTGATTGAGTTGGGACCCTAGCATTAGTGTGTGTGTGTGTGCGCGCGCGTGTGCGTGTATCTCTATCTATACCTGTCTGGCTGTCTATGGATATATGTATGTATGTATCTATCTGAGCTCCACAGGTGGTCCTAACATGCAACCAGTTGGAAAACACTGGCATAAAGGAAACAACCAACCTGTGTGCTTGGTTCGTTCTCTTACGTTGCATCTATTGGCCATTTTGTTGCTCATTGGATACAGGCAGATGTATTAGTTTTCTACTGCTGCTATAACAAATTGCCACAAACTTGGTGGCTTAAAACACATTTATTATCTGATAGTACTGGAGGTCAGAGGTCTGAAATAGTCTTGAAGGGCTAAAATCAAGTAGTTGGCAGGGCTGATTCCTTCAGGAAGTTCTAAAGGAGACTTTGTTTCCTTGTCTTTTCTAGCTTCCAGAGGCTGCCTGCCCTCCTTGACTCATGGCCCCTCATTCCTACCTCTGCTTTTGTCATTACATCTCCTCCTCTGATTTTACCTACCTTCCTCTTATAAAGATGGTAATTCCATTAGACCCATCTGGATAATACAGGATAAGCTCCCCATCCAAGACCCTTGACTTAATCACATCTATGAAGTCCCTTTTATCAGGTAAGGAAATATAATCACAGGTTCTGGGGATTAGGACATGGACATATTTGGGAGAGGCCATTATTCTGCCCACTGCAGCAGGAAAAAAATTCAAATCCCATTTTTCTCATTTGAGTATAGAAACCTCTGAGTTAATCACATTTCTTTTCTAGTTTCTGATAGGCAAGAGAGGAATATTTCCAAAGGCTGGAAGTGATGATACCATATTCAGAAATTTGATTTTATTGATTTTTTAGAAGCCTAACAATTTTTAAATTTTCACATGCCTAGGAACTTGCTTCAGAGATAGACTGCATAACATTTGAATCTCATCAGCTCTGAAATGGTACATTGCTAAAGTTTCCCTCAGGTAGAGTACTTTTCTGCCACTAGAACAGTAATTCTCCACAGAGTGTGACTTACTCTTGAATTTATTCTCCTGACAAACATTTGTTGACCACCAAGTGTGTGTTCAGCCCCTAGATACAAGAAGTCTGGATTCCTGACCTTAAGGTCAGGGTCAAACCTGGTCACTCCTAATGGTCAATATATTTGTATTTCAGTATAACTGATTTCCTTGTAATCCTATGTTTTTTGCTATATGCATATAAAAACATCGTTCTATAAAGGGGTCCACAGGCTTCACCAGAATGCCAATTTTCATGGTATTAAAATGGTCAAGAACTCCAGTGACAGGCCAACAAATAGGACCCTAAAAGAATTGTAGGTGTCACCAAAAAGATGATCATGAGATGGAGGAAGCTGCTCAGGGGAAGGGGAAGCTCCTGGCAATGATTTTTAAGTCTAGCTGCTTATTGAGATGATGAGCAGAAGGTGGGTGGTGCCCCTTAAAACTACCAAATCTATTGGACACACCAACAGATTCTGATTTGATTTTTCCTGGCAGAGTTCTAATACCTGTCATAGAAGAAATGATGTTGACTTTGGTCTCATAGAAGTGAAGAAGAGCGGGAAGACCTGCAAGAGTAGGGCTGAAGTGAAGGGCTCAGTAAAGGAGCTAGAAACAGTACTATAGAGCTGGGACACAGACATGGGCAATAAGTCTATTAGCTCACCCTGCCTCTGCCCCATGCTTCTGCCAAATTCTGCTTAAGACTCTGCGAACTTTGAGCAGGATAGAACCAAATTTAGACACTTGGCAGCTCAACAGCTTAGCCAGTTCATTTCCTAGTAGGGAATACAGGTTTCCACTAGTTAAGAATGTGGGCCTGAGCTAGACTGCTTGGGGGCTAAGCCCCTGCTTCTCTGCTTACTAGCTCTGTGATATTTGGAAATGTGCTTCATCTCTTTGCTTTAGTTTCCTCACTAACATCAGTACTTCCTAGGATAGTGCCAATAGCTGAATAGGGCAGGTACTTTTATTCACTCCATTTACAGATGGCACTTAGAGATATTAATATCATAGCTGGTGTCGTGGACTGAATGTTTTTGTCCCCCCTCAAAGTGCGTATGTTGAAGCCCTAACCCCCAGTGTCATGGTATTAGGAAGTGTGAAGTCTTTGGGGGGGGTGTAATTAGTTTAGATGAGGTCATGAGAGTGGAGCCCTAATGATGGGATTAGTGCCCTCTCCCCTCTCCACCATGTGAGGATATAGGAAGAAGGCTGTCACTAAGTACCAAATATGGGGGCACCTTGATCTTGGCCTTCCCATCCGCTTAGGCACGATGGTGGTCCACAGGAAGGATTCACTTTATTTGAGTAGGTCAGAGAAGAGAATCTTGGGCTAGGTCTTTAAAAATAATTAACCCTGGATTTGCCAGGAGGATGTGGAAGAGGACATTCGAGGCAGAGGGAGCAACACGTGTAAAATTATGGAGACATAGAAGAGAGACTGCATGGGGACCACATGGCCATGGAGTACCATGTGTGGAAGGTAGCCAGCAGCGAGAGGGAGGCTGCAGAGCAGTGTTTCTCCAGGGTTGTGCTGAGTGAGTTGTGTATCAGAAGCAGTGCAAACACTCCTGAACGAAGACAGGGTGGCCGTGGAAGAGAGAAGGGCAGAAATACAAGCCATGTAATGCATGTTGAATCATCAGAACCTAGTGAGAGATGGTCTGTGTTGGGGGGGGAGAGGGGGGATCAGAGAGGAGTCTGGGTTATTGGGTTGGCACGAAGTGATTGGTTGGAATCCAGGGAGTCTTTGATGAGCTACTACTTGCAAAGGAGGCCTGCCAGGCTGGAGCCATCATGCACCCATCCTTCCCCGGCTCCCCAGAGAAAAGCAGAGATGAAAACAGCATGACTGGGCAGTGATACCTGGGGGTAACAGGGAGAAAGCCATCTGCACAGCTACAGTCCCCCCTCTTCTGTGACACTTGCTAGGTAATAATAACAATAGTAAAAGGGAATTTGAAAATGTGGGACATAAGTTTCAATGCAAAGAATTGAGAGTCATGGTACCGAAACAAAGAAGAGATGTACAAGAACAAGAACACTTGGGTGAAGATAAAGCCTTACATTGATCATGGAGAAATGAATAATCACTCTGAGAGCATACCAAGGCTATGAAATCATGAAAGGGAGATAAAAACTAAAACCATGCTCTCTGTATATCAGGGAGGGAAGTGACTGAAACTTTCTGGACAAGCACCACAGTGTTTTCCTTCTAGATGATGTCATTCAGTTAGAATAAGGACTTAAACGACCAGCTACTGAATTATCCATTTTTCCATGCCTAACTGGCTTTTCCTGTTGTGTTTCGTCTTTGGCCTTCTGCTGCTCAGGAGATCCACATCTTTGTGTGCAGCCTTAAATCCTGCAAAATTATTAACATGAAGGACTATTTTTTTAATTCCTCTAAATCGGCAGGAGGCAATGGTACCGCTTATTTCTGCAGCCATGGTATTTGCTAAGTTGGTAACGTCGTCGTATGTTTTCAAACCTGAATATTTTGCCTCCGTTGGTAACAGTATCCAGCAGGTCGCTATAAACCTTGATTTTATTAGACGTCCTTAAATGTCTCTTAGGTTAAAATGTGGAAATCCTGTATCCACTCACTTCCTAAGTCTTTCCTTCAGATTCTTCCTCCAAGGGATTTTTCTTTTTCTTCCATTGTTACCTTAGAAGGAATTAAGCATTATATCAACTTTGTGAAGTTTCTTATTGTAGACAGTACATATGTAGGACACAAATTAGTACTGAAATGTTGTTAGACCATATCTTTACCACATTTTTCTAAAAATGTTAATCTATTAGGAAGTGCAATTTATATGAGTATTACACAAACCAGAAGGTTGGTACTGTGTAGTGGAACAGGGCAGGCTTTGGAACCAGCTGAGCTGGATTCTAATCCTTTCTGTCCCTTCTAGTTTGTGACCTTGAGCAAATTACTTGACCCCTCTGTACCTTGACTTCTACATCTGTAAAATGGGGCTATTAATAGTACCTAACTTCACAGGGTTGTTAGAGAATTAAATGGCAATGTGTATGTACACCTGACCCATAAGTAATGTTAGTTTTCTGTGTCATTGTCATCATCATTTCCTCCATCTTCATAACAGCCAAAGAAGGCTTATTTTTCCAAAGGCTTACTGCAGTTTTCTATACCTGGTTGACTCTTTTTTTTTCTTTTTTAAGATTTTATTTATTTATCTGACAGAGAGAGACACAGCGAGAAAGGGCACACAAGCAGGGGGAGCGTGAGAGGGAGAAGCAGGCTTCCTGAAGAGCAGGGAGCCCCCTATGTGGGGCTTGATCCCAGGACCCCGGGATCAAGACTTGAGCTGAAGGCAGACACTTAACGACTGAGCTGCCCAGGCGCCCCTACCTGGTTGACTCTTAAATTAACGAATCTGAACTTCTGAATTGGAATGATACAAAAGGAAAGTGATTTTAAAATCCTTTCCTTGATTTCTTGAGCCTTTGTTTTTAATTCTGTTACAGAGCTCCTGGAATTTTCCATTTAGCTATCTTCTACTTGTGGCTTTACATGTGCAGTGAGAAAAGTTGGGTAATAGAGGGAGACGCTGGGCAGAGCGATTTATTTGACCTACATTCCTTACTCTGGTGTTCAAGAGGCTTTATTCCTATTTGTGTGCACAGTCTTGAGTAACCACCAAAAATTCCATCTCCTCAGGCATTGCTTCTTCCTGAGGTAACAGATGCAAGCCCCGTCAAGCCCACTCAGACACAGGTATGCTGCCTGGGCTGCTCTGGTGGAAAAGGAAGGCTAAGCGCCACCACATGGCCCAGTGGGAAGGAAGGCTCTCGAGTCCGCTGACTGGAATTTGAATCCTAACCCCAGGCAAATTACTTCAGCACTCTGAGCCTCAGCTTTCTTATCTCTGAGGTCATGAAATGGAGAATCACAAGGAACATGGCACCAGACCTGGCACAAAATAAAACCTACTTCTCCAGGAAAGTTTCCTGCTGCCTCCTTGGTGCCAGGCCCTCCTTGAGCCAAGTGTCAGGGACCAAAGTGACAAGACAGACAAGCCTGACCGTGTTAACTGGCCAGCAGACAGATGGCCCCGCAGCTTGTTACAGAGGAGCATGGTCAGCATAATGGTGGGGAATAAGGAGCGGTGAGAACACCTGGAAGACTCATGCTGAGACCCGATGGATAAGCGAGGAGTTTGCCCCCAGTCTGGTGGGAGATGGGAAAGAGGGCCATGCAGGAGATTGCTGGGCACGCAGAGAAGTTCAGTAAGGCTGGCCAGGTTGAGAGGGATGGGTTTGGGGTCCCATTTAAAAATTTTGACTTTATCCTTTTTTTTTTTTTTTTAAGATTTTTAAATTTTCTTTTAAAGTAATCTCTACTCCCAACATGGGGCTCAAACTCACAAGTGCCAAGATCAAGAGTCACATGCTCTACTGACTGAGCCAGACAGGCACCCCTGGACTTTATCCTAAGAATAACAAGAAACCTATTGCAGGGTTTTACATGGAGAAGTGATACAATGGATTTGGATTCTAGAAAGAGAATTCAGGGTAGAGATTGGATTTGAGTGGGAGAAACATGGAGGCCTGAGGTCTGACTCAGCTGAGAGGTAGCGGACGTCTTCCAGGTGAGAGATGATGGTAGGCTGGTCTTAGGAAGAAGAGGCCTCCAGGAAGAAAGAAGTGGTGTTTTCATTCATTCGCTTATTCCACACATACTCATTGTGCATCTTTGTATGCCTACGCGCTGCTTCAACTGCCCTGGATACAATAGTGAACAAACAGTCTCTGCCTCTTGGAGCTACAGTCATCCTGTAACACAAATGAGTATAAATGAAACCCACACGACACCTGATTTTATGACCAGGCTGATGCTTCCCTCCCTGATCTCACTCTTAGACGGAAAGGTCAAGTCTAGTTGACCACGTGTTTCTCTGGCCAACCTCCCCAATGCACAGTCAGTGCATACCTCTGACCATGATAATGGCATGCCTAAGTCCTAAAAGCCAGAATTTTCTCCTCTCCCCCAGGAGCCGCTCTTGCAGCTGCCATTCCCCCACTAACAGATCCAGGAAAGGGACTGATTCAAAGCTATTCAAAGCCAGGCTCACAAACTAAACCACCTTACAGTGACAGAATATCATCATCAACTCTGCTACCCAGTGGTATCTGGTGCTAGAAGGTAAACTTTGCAATGAGACCATTGGGTCTGAGAAACCCCAACCTCCACAGTAATTGTTGCTATGCGACTATATGGCAGTGATTCTCCACTTGTGGTCTCTGACCACTGGTGGGCAGGGAGGGTCTCAGTGACAGAAGGACAACTGAACCATGCCAGATCTTTTTTCTGCTGCTGGAGGCCCATGATCTACAGTTACACAGTCTTTTATTTTTACCTAGGGCAGAGGTGTGTGTGCGCAAACTCAAGATACCTTCAATCATATATGCAAGTTCATATGCCTTAAATAAGGGAACCCTTACCCCGCCCTGAAAAATGAAGACAGCGGACTTAAACTAGGGGGACCTAGATAGCACTGTGCACAACCAGCTCCTTGGGGCTGTGGTGAAATGCAGGTCATGGGATTTTTATGTGAAAATCCCCATTTTTAAATGTTGGCAACTAAGGGCATTTTTTTAAAAAAACATGCAGTTTGTAATCTTCTTCTTTTTTTCTTCTTCTTCTTTCTTCTTCTTCTTCTTCTCCTTCTCCTTCTTCTCCTTCTTCTTCTCCTTCTTCTTCTCCTTCTTCTTCTCCTCCTCCTCCTCCTCCTTCTTTTTGGAGAGGTGCAGAGAGAGGAGAGAATCTTAAGCAGGCTCCATGACCAGTGCAGGGCTCCGTCTCACAATCCTGAGATCATAACCTGAGCTGAAATGAAAAGTCAGATGCTTAACCGACTGGGCCACCCAGGCACCCCAACGGTTTGCAATCTTCTGTGGGCTGCATTCTTCCTTTATCTTATCGAAGGCTGTCCTGCAGAAACCTCTGCTTGTGGCATATACTTTTTTTCCCCTTTTCACTCCTCACTGAGTCCTTTGGTCCCTCATTATGTCCAATAGGAGTGACTCAAAATTGGGCAAAATGTTCTTGCATTTATAGAAAAGTTATATACAAAGTAAGTTTATGTATATACAAGGATTTTATATAAGGAAGAATTTTCAGCTGGGGTGGTAGCAGTTACTGTAAGTAAGTTACAGTTGTAAATGTTTCTCTGAAGGGAGAAATTTCTGAATTCTGGTCAATTTACAAACACATTATGGAACACAAACATTATTTATAAATAAAAGAAAAAAGTGCATGCAAATGTATTAAATATATATTTACACACAGAACATATGAGTACATAATATATTTTTCTTAGGAATTGTCAGATACTTTTTCCTGCATCAAATGGTGAGGACTATTTAAAGTAAAAAAGAAAGAAAATTCATATATTTTGCATGGATATTTTGTTACATCTCTTATGGCAAGGAATAACAAAAGCAGGTGCCTCTATTCTGAGTTATATAGCTTTAGATTGCTTTTTAAATTGAATACAAGTTTCAGGAAGGAAAAAATTTTTTATATCTCCTTCATGATTGTCATCTTTTGCTTTCTAAAAATTAAGGTATTTGCTTCTAAAAGAAGTAATCTATTTGGTCAATACTACTATATTAGTAGGTACCTTACAGCTTTATAAATTTGTTTTATGCACGGTATCCTTACAATCAGCTTCTCATTTTTATTTACATCCTTAAAAACATCTCTTGGAGGTAGAAAATACAGGTTTTAATAAAGTAATGAAAATAAAGGACTTAATGCAGTGCCTGAAATTTGATAACCATGCAACATGTCAACAGTTATTGTTATGCTTAATGATATCACTGCTGTTGTAAGCCTGGTTGACATTTGAAAAAACTGAGTCTTAAGTAACCGAAGTCCATTATTGTAAAACTAGTAAGTTTTAGAGACTAAAAAAAAGTTTAAGACACAGTTCTACTGACCTAAACTCCATAGCCTTTCATTTATAACAAAAAGAACCTTTTGTTATTAGAGCACCTATTTATGTGCTGGGTACATTGCACATATTAGCTCATTTAATTTTTTTGCAAGTACAGTTGACCCCTTGAGCAATGCAGGGGTTAGGAGTGCCAACCCCCCTGCCCTTGAAAATCTGCATATAACTTTTGGCTCCCGCCAAATTTAACTACTAATACCCTACTGTTGACCAGAAAAGAAAATGTTAAGAAAATCACTTAAAAAGTAAATGCGCTTATAGTACTATACTGTATTTATTGAAATAAATCTGTGTATATGTGGACCCATGCAGCTCAAATCAGTGTTGTTCAAGAGTCAACTGTATTGTATGAGGTTTCATTTTATAGATGAAGAAACTGGAATTACAAAAGGGCTAAATCACCTACCAAGGTCACATTGCAAGTGAGTGGCAAAACCAAGAAGTGCTCCTAGACCTGAAGCCAAAGCCCCTGACCTTCTTCCAGAGTACATTGTCTCTTATTACATTGTATCTAATTGATGCTGCAAGTAGCAAGTATTTTATTTTTAACTGATAGGAAGCCTTTGAGAGGTTTAGGTCACTAAGAGAATAGTCTTCGTTTCATAAAATTGCTGGCTAAAGTAGGAGAAAGCAGTCATCTTGAATAGATAGGTTTTTCTGTAAAATAAACAAAAAGGTTTTGTTCTTGGTTTAAAAAAAAATCTCTATTTCTTTCCATGTCTGGGAGGTGACCTTTCCGACGTTACACCGTGGGTAGAATTCATTCTGTAGGATGTGAGTGGGATTTGGGGAGTATGATGGGAATGACTGATGAATCCATACCCCATTTGTAAGTGGCTTGTCATTGTTAAAAACAGTGCAGTTCTGGTCTCACAAATGAACGGAGAAAACATAAACGATGGATATAGGGAGATATCAGTTCGGATTAGGTTTAGCTGTGAGTGACCAAAAACAGCCTCAAATGCCAGCGCCTCACACAAGGTAGAATTTTATTTCTCGTGCATGTAAAAGAAATGTGGAGGTCAGGAATTGAAGGCAGTTTCAAGATGACCGAAGATTTTTTCGTGTTTTGCTTCTCCATCATCGTCAATACAGGCCTTTCTTCCTCATGGTCCAGGCTGGCGACTTGAACACCTTCTATCACATTGTAATCCAGCTGGTGGGAAGGAGGAAGGGCCCATCTCCCTTCCTTTCAGGACCCCTTCCAGAAGTCACACCTGACGCCTTTGTCTAGATCCAGTTAGCCAGAATGGACTCACATGGCTGGAATGTACTCACATGTGTGTGACACAGCCCTGGTTGCAGGGGAGGCTAGGAAATGGAGTCTCATCCTGGGGTGTGGGGGTGAGGAGATACTCTCTCAATGAGGAAGAGGGAGAGAACAGCTACTGGGGGACTAGTAGTCTGCCACAGAAAGAATGGAAAGGAGATCACTGTGTAACAGAGAAAGATTGCCTCAGGTCCTGTCTTTGAGGATACCTTATGTATGCTTTGCCTAGGATGGGAATCCTGGGACAAATGTGCGGATGTGGGTCCTCACCTTTTACGCTGAGTGCCTGCCTTCGAATGAATGATAGAAATGTTTAGGAGCCCATGCCTTAGAAAAAAAAAAAAAAAAGATGACAACTTTATCATTTTTAGTAGCTCCTTTGCACGCTGCTTCACTACAAATAAGACCTACCTGAGGAATTACATTACTAATGAATCACTAGCTCAAAACCTGCTCTTACTTTCAGAAGCTTGCGACTTCCATTTGAAGGTCTGAGCTCCCTGACATAGATACAGACTGCACGAGGGACATGGATTCCGAAGTTCTTGCGACCCGCTCTCGTCAGCACACATACACTCAGGGCATCTCATCATGGGTAGGAAGTAAATACATGCATTGGGAAGAATTTTTAGGGAGCTGGCCGCTTTTCTGCTTTCTCCCGTCATAGTGCTCTTTCCTCTCAAGGAATATTGAAATAATAATCCTAGCAACTATTTTTGGAATGCTCAACCCATGACATACATTATTACACTTAAACTTGAGAACAACTCCGAAAGGTAGGCTTTATTCATTCTCATTTTATAGACGTAAAAGCTCAGAGACAGTCACATAACTAGTAAGGAAAGTTGCTGGAATTTGAACTTGGGTCTGGTGGGCTCCAAAATCCATACCCTTTATCACCATAGCCCCTCATCTTTAAAAAATACAAGAAGGTACAAGGACCCATTCAATGTTTCTTTTTGTGTAAGTAGCCTAGGGAAAGTAGAGAGGTTTTTCCTGGTCCTTGGACTTGGACAGGCACTCCCTGGACCCTCTCATCGGTTCTCTACTGAACCAGTGAACTTAGCAACTGCCGCTGTTACAGAGCCAAAGGAGCAGACTGCTTAGAGCTCTCCAGGGGAGGGAGGTCATAGCAAAGAGCTGGGCTGGAGCCCTACTCTTTCCCCAGTTTCTTGCTTTTCACCACTTTTCTGGGGTTTTTTGTTTGTTTTTGTTTGGTGCTTCTTTGGTTTTGTTTTGTTTTCGCAGTCGCCTTCATCTTATAGCTGTCCCTAGTTACCAGATGACTGTGTCTCTAGGGCTTTGGGTTTCTTCGTCCCCCTGGGGGAGTGGGGGATGAGGAGGGGGAGAAAGGGAGGTAGGGAAGGAGTAGAGGGGAAGAAGGTGGTTACAGAAAGAAGAGCAAGGAAACTACTTTCCCTGTCATTCTCAGCAAATTTTCCCTCAGTCTTTATTGGTCCAAATAGGTCAGGTGTTTGTCCCTGACCCAGTACGTGAAACTGGGAGGTGAGATAATGCAAGTTAACTTTGAGCCACAAATCCCACTCCCAGATTAACTTCCCCCAAGCACCTGGGCTTTGCATGAGAAGCTGAGGGTACCCAAATAAACGTAAAGGTTATATTTATAAAAGACTGGGAATAGGGCTTGGGAAAGCATCTAGTATCTATTGGACTCTCCCTGTTGTGAGAATCAGCCCGCACCCGCTTCTAGCAGCACCCCAAGAGCCCAGGAATTAGGGCTCATCCCTTGACTCGTGACTTTTGGAAGGCTGCTGACCCCTAGTGTTTAAAGTAGAGCATTGTACAGAGAATCCAGAGATTTGGGTTCACCTTTGAAATGAGAATCACAAAAGCTGTGCCATCCCTTCACACAATGAGGGTGTGAGCAAAATGAAGTTTCTAGAAGTCCTTTAATGAGCCCAAAGCCCCCAGCCACTGGCACATGGATGTTTCATGAATACTTGCGGAGTAAATGAAGAACCCAGATGTCACTCAGCTCTCCTGCCCCCCTCCCTAGCCACTGCTTTCACTTGTACATATCAAATATATCAGCCTGCTTGTGTTCGCAAATCAACAACTACTGAGCAACCAATTGTATTTGGAATATGTGCATATAAATATGAAAGTATGCCAACAACCCCAAATTCACATGTTTTGTGACGTGGAATGCCACTATGCTGGTAGGGTAGCAGAGAAGACACTGATTGTTCAGAGCTTTTTATTTTAACCAAATCAGCAAACATTGCTACTAGGAGCCCTATTTTGAGCTGTGGGTGAAGCTGGGTTAGATGGGGCCTTCCCTTGGTCCATGCTTTTTAGGTAACAGCGTATTTCCTGGGTTCCATGTTTTGGGGTAGGTGCAGAGAGGAAAGGCAGGTAAATGGTAATTATAAGATGAATCTTGAGAAAAATGGAATAACGTTATTGTCTAAATTTTGTTTTGCTTTTAATTGACTTCCAATTCAAGTGTAACGTGGCAGTTCTCAGGATGAGAGAAATTTGGCGCTAACCTCTGAGGAGAAATGAGCGGCCCCTGGCTGCGGAGGGCACCGAAGGACAGATAGGATTTCTCAGTCTGAGGTCCGGGGGAGTGTTCTGGGAAGTGGTGGCAGCCACAGCTGTAGAAGTTCCCACAGCTGTTTGGTTTTGGCAGGCCAGGCTGCTGCTGACTGAAGAGAGCGGGGCTGCTCCTGGCCAGGGGCTCTCCTGAGGAGGAGCCTGGAAGAGCCCTTCCAGGAGAGGAGTCACACTCTCGCTTTCTCTTCCCCTTTGCACGGGGAGAAGGGAAATGGGCAAGTCCGTGCCATCGTGGTCAGATGGGTCACGGATGGGGAAAAAAAAAATCAAACTCTATCATTGTACCAGTTTTGTTAGCCTCCTCTTGTCTCTTAAGTAAAGGCAATGCTACTTATTGTCAAGATCATCATTATTAATACAATTTTGGTATTTTGTTGAGAATGAAGATAGATACTAAATATTCTCGCTTTCAGTTGACAAATTGCTTGATTCCACTTTGGATTCATTCTTCTCTTCTAAGATACATAGTGTTCTTACAGAAATACAGATTTTATTCAGTCAGTGTTTCACTGAGACTTAGAAAGCTACTTACATTGCAAACCAATCCCAATCAACCAGTTTGAACAGTCCTATTTTAAGCTGTGTTTGTGCTTCAGGGAGAAAGTGATGGAAGTGGCTCCATGTTGGCTTCATGGGACTGATGTATGAATAACGGGCAAGTAATGGACGACCTGGGGTTCGTGCCAGCAGAACCCCCCTGCCCCCACTTATCTGATTTCACAAGCACTTGACACGGGCTCTACCTTTTAAAAATGTGCCAAGTACATAAATTTGGTTGGTATGTTTTTCTAAGTGCTCTCTGTGACTCTGTAAAAGGAGGATTAACTATTAGGAAGGTTACAACACTAGGTAGAAAAATAAAAGTATTTTTAGAATTGTGTTCTCCACAGGTTTACTTTTAGCTTCAGTGTGTTTCCTTTGGTTTGGTTTTTGCTCCCCCCATACCACCACATTTGTGTGTGTATGTGTATGTGTGTATGTAATAGATAATAACTACTTAGGAATTCTCTTGAGAAAAAGTCTCAGTCTGAGAAATGTGGGGAAACCATGGCTGGAGAACTCTGACACAGCTGTTGAATTTTGGCAAGAAAAAGAAAATGGAGTTCTCCTTTGTTTGTTTGAGGCACCATTGTAGCATGCTGCAGTGTGATTTGCGACAGAGGGAAGCAAATGCACAGGAATGTGCTTCATACCTACTGTCTTATTAGGTCCTCAAATAACCCTTTGAAGCAGGTTTTATTATTCTCCTTGTAGAGATGAAGAAGTTGAGGCTTAGATAAGTTATGAAATTTGCCCCAGGCATAGTTTCTAAAGGGTGTGGCCAACTTCTGAATCCAGACATTTCTTAAACTCAAAGACCCTGTTCTTTCTACTATACCAAATGGTGCAGTACTCAAGTTTTTGTCTCTGAAATAAAAATACACGCAACAATGAGCATTTATTCCATTTAGTGTTTCTCAACAATAACAATGGTTTCTCTGGAGCCCTTTATATATTCACTGAGATTTTAATTGCTTTGTATTCATTTTGAAAAAGAAACTATTAATAATAAGCGTATTCTGGATCACCTGGATTATCACTTTATAACCGAGTACTACTCTACTACGTAAGCAATTCTGGTTCTAATTATGTTTACATTGACACCAAGAAGTATTTCTCCACCTCAGAGATTTGCTAGCTGCTCTCCCAACACCCACTCTCCCTTTCTTCCTAACAGAAGACTGATTTCACTGCAGGGAGCAATATTCCTGTATTACCCAGACTCCCTTGAATTTAAGAATGGCCATGTGACACTGTTCTGGCCAATGATACGTAAGTGTTATTGGGTGGCGCTTCCCAGAAAGATTCTTAAATGTAGCCACTTAGCAGGCTAATGCCTTTTGCACTCTCTATTCTTTCCTCTTTTCTAGCCTAGAAAGAGACTGAGTTATGACCAGGAGGGCAAGAAAACATGCTAGGGATGGCTGCAAATGGAATGAGTATGACTCTCTAGTGACTGCAAAAAACAAAACAAAACAAAACAAAACAAAAACAAAAAACCCCCAACAAACATCATGACAACCATGAGTATGGCTATCTACAGACGATTTATTATATGGGAACAATAAGCTGACTTTAAAAATAGCCTTAGTGTGATAATAATTTACATACCATGAAATTCACCTGTTTTAAGTGTACAATTCAGTGATTTTTTAGTACATTTTCAAAGTTGTGCAAACATCACTACAATCCAAATTTAGAAAAATTCCACCACCCTCAAAAGATCCTGCTTGCCCAATCCCACTCTCAACCCTAGGCAACTATTCATCTGCTTTCTGTCCCTATAGATTTGCCTTTTCTGGACATTTCATGTAAACAGGATCATACAATGTGCAATTCTTTTGCATCTGGCTTCTTTCACTTAGCTTACCATTTTTGAGGTTTATCCATGTAGTAGTATATATCAGTAATTTATTCTTTCTTATTGCTGAATAATATTCCATCATATGGCTCTCCTATGTTTTGTTTATCCATTCACCAGTTCATGGACATGTGGATTGTTTCTACTCCATTGATATGAATAATGCTGCTATGAACTCATACATGTCTTTGTGAGACATGTGTTTTCATTTCTCTTGGGTGGATACTTAGGAGTGGAATTGCTGGGTCACATGGTAAATTTATGTTTAACTTTTTTTTAAAGAAACTGCCAAACTTTTTCAAAGTTGCTGCACCACCTTACATTCCCACCCACAATGTATGAGGGTTCGGTTTTTCCATATTCTCACCAATAATTATTGTCTTTTTGATTATACCCATTCTAGTGGTCATGAAATGGGATCTCACTGTTGTTTTAATTTGCATTTATTTCCCTAGTGACTAATGATAATGAACATCTCTTCATGTGCTTATTAGCTCATTTTTTTAATGGGTTTGTCTGTCTTCTTATTGGTTTGTAAGAGATCTTTGTATATTCTGGATATATATCCTTTATCAGAAATAATATCTGTACATATTTTCTCCCAAACTGTGTTTTATATTTTTACTGTATTATTGATAATTTTTGAAACACAACAGTTTTTAATTTTGATGGAATCTATTTTTTCTATTTTTTTGTCTTATGGATCATGCTGTTGGTGTTGTACTTAAGAATGTTTTTCTGTGTCCTTTGTATTTCCATATAGATTTTAGGATCAGCTTGTCAGTTTCTGCCAGAAGTCTATTGGAATTTTGATGGGAACTGTGTTGTATCCACAGGGCAATTTGAGGAGAATTGCCATCTTAATTATATTGAGTCATCTAACCCATGAATATAGAATGTCTCTCCATTTATTAGGTCTTCTTTAATTTCTCTCAGCAATAATTTATAGTTTTCAGTTTATAAATCTCATCTTTTGTTCCTTAGTTTCTAAAGTCACTGTTTTATGGACTTTCTTCTGCTAAATCAAAGTCCTGATTCATGTTCTAATTGGCAGATAAAATAGAAAATTAAAGGAATAGAAGTAGACTTAACATACATACATAATGTTTTTCTGTGAAGGCTGCATACCATCTTGGTGCATTAGATGAATGATCAGTTTCACAGTGGACAATGGAGACGGTGATGAGAAAACTGAGTAAGCACCTGGCATGCAGGACATCCACACACGCAACCCGAATGAACCTTCACTTTACAGTTAGTACCAAATGTGTAAAAGCCAATAAAGCAATATCATCTGTCACAATAACTATTTATTCACTGTGATTAATTGGTTGTACATCATGTTTGTTTATATTTGTAAATTTGTTTCATGTATTATCAGCATAAAGAATTTTTACCTAGTTTTACATTTATTGACCCAATGTTTTTCCCTTTAATGGGTGTCTAGTATTCAACATGGGAAAACACTGATTTTAGTTTATTAGTTTACAAAGCATTTTCAGCTTACCATCTTATTATTCTCAGAGCAACCCTGGAGCTTCAGTAAAATAAGGGTTTTTATTATTCCCACATTATTAATGATGAAACGAAGATTCACAGACATTAAGTGATGTGTATAATTTTATACATCTATATGTGGCAATTCTGGGATTTAAAATTAGGAATTCGGTCTCCAAATCCCTTACCCTTTCTGCTACATATATTAGTGATTATTGATCACTTTCTTAAACCCCTTAAACACAAGGGAAATAGAAAACTTTTGGGAGGCTTTGCAATCTAGGTAGGGGAGGTAAAACCCATGAAACATGCTAAAAGTAAAGTTAGTGTGAGAGAGCCCACAGCCCAGACACTAAGTTCTGTTGGCATCTAGAATGCAGACAACTCTCTGGACCTGAGGAATCAAGTAGGAAAACACGAGCTGAACGGTGGAGAGGGTACTATCAGGCAGCCCAGAACCATGACACCACCCCAACCTGCCTTCAGTAATGGAGCGCTCATTCCCCCCCAGCTTCTGGGAAGGTTAGCAGTCAACAGTTCTCATCCGGGAGCCTCTTTGGGGATTGCTCATGGCCAAAGAGAGCTGCCTTGCCCAAGGTCACATGCCCTTCTGAAGGGCAGCCCTTATCTAATGCCCGGTTGGTGCTGGGACATAAAGTCCTGGCCTCTTTCTCCCAACTTGGGTCGACTCTGAAAGGCCAGCCCAGCCCCAGAGCTCCCTTACAGGATCAGCTAGGCTTTGCTGTTGCTGCATCAGAAGCCAGCTTCCCCTTCTGCCCTATATTACTTCCTCTGGTCCCTCCCAGCTGTGGACCCCCAGCGTGCTCCTCGATCAAGTTCCTGCTGATGACTTCCAAATGATCTCTAAGATTTCCAAGGAGCCAAAACAGCATGAACAAAGGCATAGAGGCCAGAATTCTTCTTGAGGCCATAGCAGAGAATAAATGGAATAGAGTGTTTTATAGAAGCTAGAAAACAGGGCCCAATGGTGGAGGACTTTGAAAAACAGAATGAGGTATCAGCCTTGATGGAGAACACCCCAGAAAGCCTTAGCTGACCCACATGCCCAGTGAGAATATTGGAGCTGACCCTGACATTCCCTTGGTAAAATGAATGTGTCACCGAGATATTGGCCCAGACCCTGAACATTTACTGCCCCATTCATCTGATCCTATGAACTGTGCCCTGAAGCCGGAAAGGGAAAGTCTGAATTTAAGATCTCCCTTGCCAACTTTCTTCTTGTGTGACTTTAAAACTTCTGTTTCTCATTTGGAAAATGGGTATGTTTTGAGGACTGAAATACTCCTAATTTCAGAGGCAGTTCATTGGTATCACGTGACAGAAGGCTTCTATGCCAAAATAACTCTGGGTGTTGCTAGGCTAAACTAAATAGGGACTCCTGGGTGGCTCAGTTGGTTAAGCATCTGCCTTCAGTTCAGGTCATGATCCCAGGGTCCTGGGATTGAGTCCCACATCGGGCTCCTTGCTCAGTGGATAGCCCGCTTCTCCCTCTGCCTGCCTCTCTCTCTCTCTTTCTCTCTCTCACTCTCTAACAAATAAATAAAATCTTTTAAAAAATAAACTAAGTTAAATGGATATCTTTACTGTAGGATTTCTTAGTCTTTAATATGTTGCTGTGTCTTGTGGTCTCAAGGAGGGGGATGTAATCTAAATCATCTTACCTTAACTCATCAGGAAGACCTTTCCCCACTCCTGACACCTTCTGAGGAGCATCTACTAGGCTTGTGTCTTGCTGAAGTCATATTGAGAAACCCTAGTCCATTGTACAGGCAGTTAGTAAATGTTAAATCAGATGATACCAGTTACCATGGTCTGCCCTGCCTGGACCTTCAACTAAGTTAGGATTCCCTCAAAGACAATTATCATATGATCTCACTGATATGAGGAATTTGAGAAACAAAACAGAGGATCATAGGGGAACAGAGGGAAAAATGAAACAAGATGAAACCAGAGAGGGAGACAAACCATAAGAGACTCTTAATCTCAGGAAACAAACTGAGGGTTGCTGGAGGGGAGGGAGGTGGGAAGGATGGGGTGACTGGGTGATGGACATTGGGGAGGGTATGTGCTATGGTGAGCTCTGTGAATTGTGTAAGACTGATGAATCAAATAATATATGTTAATTTTAAAAAAGGAAAACAAAGTTAGGAATCTCTCAGAAATATGGTAAGACTTCACATTGACTTTGGTACTCAAGATCAACATGGTCCTGCTTATTTAATTTGGCTAGGTATAGTTCACTTCAAGGATACCTCCAAATCATGACATGTATCTTTTAAAGAATGGTACTCTCTCAAGCTTTTAGATTGGGGAGAAACATGGGTTTCCAGTGCATGCCCTCTTCACTGAATAGGTAGCGGCCACCCTGCTGTGCTGAAGCAGATGGTGGCTACCTTGCAGGGACAGAGCAATGTGTTGAGAAGGATGCTGAAGCTGTGTTTGGACTATCTGAGCAAGTGTGCTCTGATGGATTTGTGACATCATCCATTAACACAGTCCTTGCTACCTTTATTTTATTTTTTCTAAAGATTTTATTTATTTATTTATCAGAGAGGGAGAGAGAGAACAAGAGAGCAAGCGAGCACAAGCAGGGGGAGCAGCAGGCAGAGGGAGAATCAGGCTCCTCGCTGAGTAGGGAGCCCGATATGGGACTCGATCCCAGGCATCCCGCTACCTTTATTTTATTTTTTATTTTAATTTTTTTTTAAGATTTTATTTTTTTGACAAAGAGAGACACAGCGAAAGAGGTAACACAAGCGGGGGAGTGGGAGAGGGAGAACAGGCTTCCCACCGAGCAGGGAGCCCGATGTGAGGCTCAATCCCAGGACCCTGGGATCATGACCTGAGCCAAAGGCAGACGCTTAATGACTGAGCCACCCAGGCGCCCCCCGCTACCTTTATTTTAGACTATAGTTTAACTTATACATTCCTTTGCGTGTTGAAGACAGTGGGAGAAAAGATCAATCATAAACCATCCCAAATGCAGCACATTCAAAACTAACTCATTATCATCATCTTCTCCTCTGACTTGAGTCTATGCCAGTATCCTTCATTTCAGATAACGGCAGTGGCCTCCACCATCATATCCATGATATCCATGACCACTCAGTCACCAAGTCTTGCCAATTTTGCCTTCTAAATGTGTCTCAAATCATCCCCGTCCCCATCACAGCCATCCCTGCCCTTCTACAAATGCTATTAATTCTCACCCAACTTCTACAGCTTCTCCCACGTGGTCTCCCCCCATCCAGTCCTGTACCCTTTAAATCCCTCCCCTAATTTACCTACCTGTCTATCTGTTCAAGTGGGTCTCCTTCTCAAATCCTCTAATGAATTCTTCAGGGTAAAGCCTAAACTCCTAAATTTGGCATTAGAGGCTTCCCATGTCTGGATCCTTCTTATCTCTGGTCTCATTTCTTGCTATTTTCTTATGCTCTACCAAAACTGATCTGCTGAACAGCTGAACTCATGCTGTTTTTAGCTTCCATGCCTTTGCTCTACCTTCTGCCTGAAATGTTTACCCTGCACACTCCGTCCTTTACCTGCCAAGTTAACTTCTACCCATCGCTGGAGCTCAGCCATCACCTACTCCAGAGAATCTTTCTTGACCCCTCCTTTTCCCAGACTCGGTTAGATGCCCTAACCAGTTATATATATTATGTCTAAATAATATCAATTCTGCAATGTATAATTGTCTGTCTGTGTGTCTATCTGCACCTTGAAAGAGAGGATGTGTCTTGTTTCATCTCTGTATTCCTTGTACAGTTAACACGCCTGTTTTATCTTAAACACTCAATAAACCAAGGAATGGTATGGACCAAGTGAAGGAATTAAATATCTATGATAAATAAAACTAAGCCAACAGCAGCTCCTGGACATCAAGAATATAACCCATGCTCAGATAAAGAATTCTCTTTGTGGATTAAGAATGATTGCCATGGATGACTGGTAAGGTCTGAAAAGGCAAAGCGGGCAACAGGGTGTCATGAGTGAAAATGACACCAGGAAGATTCTAATAACCTAAAGTGTCGTATAAAGCAACATGGACACCGAGTTGTGTCTTTCTTTCCCTGAAAACCAATCACTTTGAGAAGTGCTTAGCTGGGTTTAAAGTCATTTTCCCACTTTTGTGTGTGGCCATTCTGGGTATTGGTCCATATCTGTACTTCCGTGGCTGCCTTTTTAAAAATGCCTACAATTTGGCTTATTTTCTTCATGGATTGCTATGAAAAGAACACCTTACTACTGATGAGATCAGATTAAAGTTAACCCAAGTGATCCTATGGTGAATTACCCATGAGATTAATACTTCTTTTCAACCAGATGACAACAGTGGAGGAACTGAATGTAAGCTCTCAGCTCCTGGTTGAATTCCTTACTGTACTTTTGTCGCTGTGTTTTCTGCCAGTCATAGCCTCGACACCTTGGTTTTGAATGGCCTCGGGAATATGGTCTTCCAGACTCTTTAGTGTCCCCACTGTTTGGATTTTCTTTTTTATACACATATACTTCCAGTGTGCTACAGTCTTAAGAACCCGAATTTAAAATAAACATGCAGCCCCCTCTCACTCATCCGATGGTGAGACCTTCAGCAACTGAAGCCAACTGAAGCCTAGACGTACACCCTAAAGACAGGCAACACAGTCAATGGTGATGTGCAAGAGTGTTTATCAAGTCCATGTATAGTACACTCAAGTAGCACAGGAGTGGGCACGGAGGAGGAAGCTGCCATTGTGTGAAAATGTCATTCATCCTCAGATGGTGCTAAATGAAGAAAGCATTTTACACCAAAGCAGTAGCTTCAGTGCTCCTATCCCAGGGCCCACGGTCAGAGTGCTGCGTCTAACACTACTGTCCTAGGGATAGAAAGCAGCTGGAAAGCTGGAAACCATAGCTGGGTATACTTTAAAGCGGGGACAGTAACACTCTGAGATTCAAAAGTAAAGCGGAGAAGAGTGTACACATAGTGTAGCGAGGCTGACCACTTGGAAACGCCCTGAACAACTTGTCGTCAGCTTTCCTCTGCCATCTCCTCTCTGATCCTTATCACCTCAAGTTCATATCATCCTCTTCCCCAGGAAGGGGCATTTTGGAGCTATGGGCAGAGCACTGTCAGGGAGTCTGCCGGGCCTTTGCATGTCTGTAGGCCAGCCTGGGGTACAGGAATGCCACTACCATCAGCCCCCTCAGTGCCAGGGGCTTTGCTCTCCTGAACGCATGCAGCCCTCATAACCACACTATGAGGACACACTGAGGCTCAGAGAAGCCAAGTTTCTGGGCAAAGAGTCACTGAGCAGGATCGGGTGTGACCCGCTTCGAGGCCCTGCCCAGGTCTGCAGAGATGTCATTAAGTCCTTTTCCTTTCTGGCAAATTATATAATTTTGTTAATGTAAAAAAAGTTCTGTGTTTCAGGTTCTTAATTTAAAAATGAAAAAAAAGTTTAACTGTGTGGTCCTTACTCTCTGTCTTAGTTATCTATTTCTTTATAACCATTTACTATAAAATTTAACAGCTTGAAACAACAAACATTTATTATCTCACAGTTTCTGATGGTCAGGAATCTGAGAGCTGCTTGGCTGGGTAGTTCTGGCTCAGAGTCTCTCATGAGGTCACGGTCAGAATGTCCATCAGAGCAGCAGTCCTCCAAAGACTTGAGTGGGTCCTCTTGCAAGTTGGCTCATTCACGTGGCTGGAGGCTGGAGGCCTCCACTCCTCACCATGTGGCCCTTTCCATACATTGCTTGAGTGTTCTAGAACATAGTGGCAAACTTCCCTTAGTACAAGTGATCGGAGAGAAAGAAAACAAGAGAGAGAAAGCGGATGTGTCTTTTTAAACCTAGTCTCCACAGTAGCTGGTGTGTTGTATCTGCTTTTCTTTTCTTTTCTTTTCTTTTTTTTTCTTTTTTTTATTATTATGTTATGTTAATCACCATACATTACATCATTAGTTTTTGATGTAGTGTTCCATGATTCATTATTTGCGTATAACACCCAGTGCTCCATTCAATACGTGCCCTCTTTAGTACCCATCACCAGGCTAACCCATCCCCCCACCCCCCTCCCCTCTAGAACCCTCAGTTTGTTTCTCAGAGTCCATCATCTCTCATGTTTAGAAGAAAGTCACTGAGCTCAGCCTTCACTCAGGGAGAAGGGAATTAGGTTCCACTTCATTAAGGGAAGAGCATCAAAGAATTTTAGACATATTTTAAAACCACCCCACTGTCTCCACTCTTCTGAGGAAAACAAGACAAAACAGAAAGAAACAAAAAAACCACCACCCCTAAAAGTAAATCACTTTGCTTTTTCTGTTTGACGGTCACTTGCATGTTCTTACCACCCAGTGGCTTCAATTAAGAAAACATTTCCCCACCCCTGAACTGCTTCCTAAGGAAATGGTTATTTGCATAGCAGAGAAATCTTTACTTCTCCAAGGGATTTACAGGGACTGGAAAATGTACAGATAATACAACTTGTCCTTTTGATGAAGCTCTGATTTGAGCCAGGCATTTGGTCTAGAATCTGCCTTCCATCTTTATCCTGTAGGCCAGTGACCTAAGGGAGGCCACCAGAAGGCTGAGCTGGTACCTGGGGCTCTCGCGTAGATTGGCCCCCACAAACTTTTCTCCTCCTGTGGCCCTAGATGAGGCCTGAGCCTCAGGGTGGGGATTAGCCTGCTGCCTGGTATTCCTAGCCTCAGGACAGATGGCTCAGGTCTTTAGGTCCTGGGAGCCGTCTCTCCCTGGGCCAGTTGACCTTGGTTGGAATCAGCCAGCTATTTCGAGGTTTGAATGAACCTATACTAATTACCAGGGTCACCTGGCAACCTGGAGAACTCTGCTGTTGGCCATTCCCAGCTCTCTGACCAGACTCCAGGTGGACATTCCGTAAAAAGACTTCTATAGCTCCAAGAGGGTGACCCTAAGGTTAATTCTATAGTTTAAAGTGATTTTTTTCTTAGAAGAAGAGAGCAGAACCAGTTCTAAAATCAATGTGTTTTTACCTTTCACCCACTGCACCTACCTTAATCAGAATAAGTATTAGGAACTTCTGCCACTTAAATCAGACATCAAGACTAAACACTTGAAATTATGATTTCTTCCTTTGAGAGGAAATGATTAAAATTTCTACAAATCACAATTATAGACAAGTTATACTTAAAGAAAAATATATGGATATATATTTGTATATATATAATTTATGTATATATATAATATGTGTGTGTGTGTGTGTGTGTATAATCAAGTGAGTTTATCAGTATAGAATATTTTAAAACCTTTAGCTTTCATTCTGCCTGAAATCAAGTGCATTTTACCCTAAAGGGGTAGAGGTAGTTACTAGAACAAAGTAACTGAAACCTGAGGATAAAGAAGAAAAGAAAGAAAATATGTGCCTCTCTTTGATCATTCACTCCTCAAATGTTTACTGAGGTGAGTGCTACAGTTAATTTTCTAGATGCTGGGGATAGCTTATAAACAAAACAAAGCGCCTGCTATTCTAGAGCTGATATGATACCGGGAGTTAAACAATAAACAAACAAGAACATATGTAGTATTTTAAATGTGGTAAGTGCTATGGAGGAAGACAAAGCAGAGGGAGAGGGTAGGGAGTGTGGGGGCAGGGAGAGGCATCAAGTAAGAATTACAAATTTAGACAGGGTGGTCAGGGAAGACCTGAAAGCTAAGGCAACATTTGAGGAGAGATCTGGAGAAAGTATGGTAGCAAGTCACAGGCTATCCGGGGTAAGAGAGTTCCAAGCAGAAACAGAGAGTACAAAGGCCCTGAGGTAAGAGAGTGCTGAGCTTGATCAAGGACTGTTAAAGAGGGCTTTGTGGCAGGGCCCAAATGAGAGGAAGAACAGGTCCTGTGGGCGCTAGGAGGTAGATGATAGAAATCTCTGCAAGCTCTTAGCAGGGCTCTGGCTTCTATTGTGAGTGAGATGAAGACTATGAGAAGGCTTTGAGCAAACCTGAGAAATAATATAATCAGATTATCTCTTAGAAGTATTCTGAGTATTTTGTTGAGAATTTGTCCAGGTAAGGCAGGTTGGAAGGCCAGAAGCAGAAAGTCGGGATAGAAGAGCTTTGCAGTAATCCAGGTGAGAGATGATGGTGGTCCGGAACAGAATAGTGGCAGTGGAGGTGGTGAACAGTGGGCAGATTCTGGATATATGTGAAGGTTCAGCCAAAGAAGATTTGCTGGTGGGCTGTAGGGTGTGAGAGGCAGGAAAGAGTCAAGGATGACCCCCAGATTTTAGGCCTGATCACCTGAAAGCTTGGAGCTGTCATTTACTGAAACAGGGAAGACTGTGGGTAAAGAGTTTGCAGGAGTCAGGTGTTGGGAAGATGGGAGTTCGTTTTGGGCATTATAAATTTAAGATATCGATTAAACATGCAAGCGGAAATGGTGAGTTTGCAGTCAGATGAAGGAATCTGAGTTAAGGGGTCAGTCCAAGCTAGAGGTATAAGTTTTGAAGTCACCAGCCAAGAGACTGGATGACATTTCCAAGAGAGTGAGTTCCAGATAGAGGACAAACCCAAGGACTGAGCCTTGGGTATTCTAGTGTAGCAGTGTCCAGTAGAACTTTCTGTGATGGAAATATTCTCCATGTGCTCATCCAGTATGACAGCCACTAGACACAAGTGGCTATTGAGCACTTAAAATAGCACTAGTGCAACTAAGGAACTGAATTTCCAGTTTTCTGAAATTTTAGTTTAAGTAACCACATGTAACTCAAGGCTACCATACTGGGCAGCACAGCTCCAGTAGCTAAAAGTGGAAGAAGCAGAGAGGGATCAGCAGAGGACAGGTTTTAACACAGGAAAAGAACCAGAAGAGAATGTTGTCTCGGAAACCAAATATACAATACTTGAATAGTGCTCATAGATTTAGAAGATCTGGAAGACTGGGAATTGATCTTGAGATTTAGGAAGGTATAGCCATTTCAGTGACATGGGGGAGAAAAAACTGACTGGAGGGTGTTCAAAAGAGAATAAAGGGCAGAGGGAAATGTAGACAGTAAGTCTGGGACGACTCTTTCGGGAAGCATTGTGGTTGTCTAGGAGCGTGCAGGAGTAAATGGACTGGGGAAATAGAGAGGAAACCAGGCGGTGCCAAGGGCACACTTGGGGTAAGCTGTCATGAATTTAAAGTGAGTGTGGTGGTATATTTTTCTCCAGCCACATTTATCAGCCTGAAAAGAGGCACAGAGTAGCAAAGAGCTCAATTTAACCACAGTTGGGATTTAACTAACTGAGTATGAAGTTGGTGGTTATAATGATGGACCATGGAATCTAAGGTGTGTAGGAGAGAAGGGAGGACATAATGGGACTGAGGGATGGAGGAAGATGGGCAGTGTATGGGGTGCAGGGCCTGCTGTAGTTGAAGAATTATTGGAATTAGAATACTAGAGAGAGTTGGCTGGAATGAGAAAATGAGACTGTTGGAGAATAAGAGGATTGACATTGAAATTTTGGAGGTCGTGACGTTGGTGATGGCAAGGTCAGGATAGGACCATGGGAGTTGGTGTCACTGAGATAGAATGGAAGAGGAAGGAAGTCAAGTTCCTGTAAGGAACTTACAGGCCAAGATATCGGAGGGATGTCCTAGTTGACATGGAAATCCGCAAGAATTAGAACTCACGTCAGAGAGTGCGTCTTCAAGGCATGAAGCAGGTAAGCTAGGGGGAGGTGACTGCAGCTAGGAGGGCTGATTAGAGGTGGTATCAGGAGTCTGATGGTAGAAGAGTCAGAGCAGGTCGTTAGGGAGGAGCAACAATTGTCTGGAAGCAAGACAGGAGCAAGGAAGACATCTACCCATCCAACAGGCCCTTGGCAAAAGGGAGGTGGGAGAGAAAATAGCCACCCCTTGAAAGAGCTATAGGGGAGACAGGGCCTTCAGGCTCCTGTGAGAGCCAGACAGTGAAGGGAATGTTCCACGAAGAGGGCCCCCTGGAAGGCCTGTGGAGGACTGAGGGGCAGGGGTCTGAGGAGGAAGGCGTATAGGATGCCATATAAGAAGGCACTTAGGTGGATGAGCAGTGACCTGGGAGTTAAGGGGGCATAACTAAGAGTGGACAGATGTTATGGTAAGGCTGGCTGATCTCCAAGACGAATAGTGGAGGGGAGGCTGCTAGTGTTGAAGGCAAAGGAAGAGTTCTGGGGTGTTTGAGCTGATAGCAGTGGGGGTGAGTGGTCTTAAGCAGAAGATGTGGGTCAGGAAAGAAATCCCTTCCGGAATTACCGAATACCCCCAGGTGTCCCGTGTCTGCATCTCTTAACCTGCTCTTTCTAAACTCAAAGCAGTTAAGCTTCAACTCCTCATTGGCCTCAGTTAGCTTCTGTGGTTCTAGTATGGAATCGATCCTATGCCAGAGCAGCAAAGGTCGGTGACAGTGTCAGGGCCGGCCCTGGGCCCAGCAGCTGACATGTGTTTCGTAGAGGTCATTTTCTTCCTCTCCCCCCAGCAACCTCTTTAGTTTCATCTCCTTCCTTCCTCACTGAAGGAAGTTATTATGTCTTTCCATTGGTATTTGTGTGCCAAAAGCCAGAGATACTTTTTTCTTCCAAAAGCAAGAACTCACGTAATTCTCAAATGAAATGACTGTATGTCTGATTCCCTTCTCTTCCCCCATCTGCCACCCAGGACGGGCGTCATGGGCATGTAACCTCTAAAGTCACAAAGGCTCTTGGCTTCATGCTCTGCTGTTGCCATCCTGCAATTTTTAATTTTTGAACAAAGGGTTCCCAATTTTCATTTTGCACAGGGCTCTGCAAAGCATGTAGCTGGTCCTGTGCTTATTCCAGCCCCCTGCCCTCCAAAAAACCAAATAACAGTAAAATATGACCCTGGCGGGGTCAGGTCATTTGATTTATTATCCCATCGATGTGTCAACATTTTAGTGATGAAGGGGATTTTGAAAATAATGAAAAACACCTTAACAATACCATTTGTAAATAAGAAAATAATTGAGTTCATCTAAAACCTATGAACTCCCAGTTTTTAATCTTTTTTTTCAACCTGAGGAACTAGCATCACTTTCAGAAGGATTCTTCATTTATTGCCATTACCTCTACGTATTAATAAGTTGAAAATCTGAAAGTTATTCTTAACTCCAAGTGAAGCATGACTGAATTATTATTGTTCATGCCAAAGAGAAGATTGAATTCTTCCTTGAGCATGCTTCATGCCTGCATGTAGGAGCTCTCCCCTTGTCTTTACAGAAGACATCCTCTGGTGCGTCCATTCGAGAACCGTAGTCTTGGGTAAGAAAGAGGTGACACAGGCAGGGCAGGGCAGGACAAGGATACATAGCAGGTGGAATCATCATTAATCTGGGGGCAGATGGCAGACCTGCCTTATTGCACTCATAGTCTGGGGAGAGCAGAGCCCTCCACAGATTAAGCCATTGAACCTGGATAATGGTGACTGGTGTTAAATGAGGAGTCTACACGGGCTTTTTAGATTCAACAGTGCCAGACATGTACTCGATGCACCCTTGACCCAGATTCAAGATGAATTTGTCACCAAGACCGGGCAAGCAGGTACCTGAAATACTGACAATGTAGTAGTTCTTTTACTGCGGAAATCATAGTGATGATGCTGTGATACACAATAGCAAGTATTTTCTACAGAGAGGGAGCGTTTGGATTAGAGCCACTCAAGCCACATCCAGCATTTCTTCTTTAAACATTAGAACCCTTTCTGGAAAGCTGCAGCCTAAATTGTAGCTTAATGCTTGTTTTTTAGCTGTCATTTTTGTTTGTTTTCTTCTAAGAAAGTAAAACGCTAAAAAATATTTTTTTGCCTTTTTTCCTCCGGTCTAAACCTCCACCGTGGGCACATTTAAAAGTATCGGTCTTTAGCGGCGCCTGGGTGGCTCAGTCGGTTAAGCGTCTGCCTTCAGCTCCAGTCATGATCCCGGTATCCCGGGATCAAGCCCCACATCGGGTTCCTGGCTCAGCGGGGAGCCTGCTTCTCCCTCTCCCTCTGCCCCTCCCTCCCACTCGTGCTCTCTCTTCGCTCTCTCTCTCTCGTTCTCAAATAAATAAATAAAATCTTTAAAAAAAATAAGAAATAAAGGTATCAGTCTTTCACAAACTCAGTTCACCTTCCTACTGGTCATTTTACATCCTATTCTTTTAATGAGAAAACTAGCTGGAACATTAACATTCCTTAAATATAAGGATTCTGACTTTTTACTCTTATCAATATCCTTCTTTGGGGTGCACAAGTTGACAAATTATTTGCTATTTTTCCAGGCTGTCCTATGGAGTCAAGAATCCATTACACAAGGGAGCCAATTGAGAAGGGGGAGAACACATTAGGCTGGGTTTTTTTCTCCTTACTGATTTTGAATTAAATCGGAGGCTTAGTGGATTCAGCTTAGTACCTGTTAGCCTTATATGGGAAGCTGTGAATGATTATTTGGCCTCAGGTCCAGCTGGCCCGGTCAGTCCTCCCGCTGAGACACATCAGCAAGGGGAGGGGGCCCCGATGAGCCTGCCAAAGCTGTAATTCACAGTGAGGAGGGAGATGTTGTCAGAAGGCCTCACCAGGTTTAGCTTGCAAGCTGGCAGGCAGCCGTTGGCTCTCCAGGTGAGGCTTCACTGTCTTGAGTTGGCGAGCTGGGCACTTGACCAGCTTTACCGCAATAGTGAACTCAGCTAATACCAGCTGGGTGCAGGCATGCTTCCTGCCCTGAAGCCCAAGGCTCTGACGTGAGAGAACTTTGAGAATGGCATGCATTCATTCAAATATTCGTTGAACACCTACTACATATGCCTGGCACTGTGCCATATGCTGGTTATATAATGGTAGACTTCATAGATACGGCCCCTGCTTTCTCATGGGCCGTACCGTCTTAGTGGAGCAAGTCAACATTACAAATCCCACAAATTATCTAATAGTTACAAATTGTGGTAAGGGCTAAGAAAGAAAACATAATGTACTGACTACATTTGAGGCCAGACTTTATTTAGATCAGGGGCTAGGGAAAGGCCTCCAGCGTTAAGCAGAAGTTACTTGGCCAAAGAGGGAGGCATGGTCAGGTTGAGAAGTAGCACACGCTAAGGCCCTGAGTCAGGGACGAGCTTGGCTTTTCTAGGAAACTGAAAGGCAGCCAGTACGCCCAGGGCGAAGTGAGCAAGACTGTGAGTAGTGCAAAGAAGTCCCGAACGTAGGTCAGGACCTAGAGCAGCAGGGAGAGGAAATTATTATTTCATGCTAAATGTTTCATCCTCATGTGGTGCTGGGAAGCCACCAGGAGTTTTAAACCAAGACGTGACATAATCTGATTTATGTTTTTAGAAGTACTTTTCATTCACAAAGGGTAAGGCTGCAAGCACTTAATTTTTCATAACAATTTGGGAACTATATCAAAAAGCATGCAACTCTCAAAACTATCAAATAGGGCAACTGGGGGAGTGAATGAGGCTTAATTTCTTTTAAAAGGATGCTTTATAAATGTATGCCATTTAAAATTAGGGCCAGAGGTCTGATCACCTTAGTTGTAGCAACAGCTCTGCTGAAGAGATCGCTTCTGTCTTTTGGAACATGAATTTGATTTAAAAAAACCTCAAAACAAAACACAAGTAGCTTAAACCATCAGTATAAGTTTCTACTGCTGTCTGTAAAGCAGACGTGTGCCTTTTTAGCTGGCTGCTATTCTCACGCAAGTCAGAGGCCGTGAGAGAAAGAGAGGAAGCATTGGTGTCTGGTCATAACGGATTGTATTTCTTTTCCTAGGGTTTTGTTTTTTTTCTTCTTCTTCTTTTTTTGCTCTGCTTGACTGTTGAGAATGAAAACAAGCCAACTCTATGGTCTCAGGTGAAGGGAGAGGAGAATATCAGAGTGAGGTGGATAGGGATTCTGCGACGCCCTGAACCTCAAAAACACTGCTAATTCCTATCTTGACTTTCTCAATAAGTAATGAAAACGCCAGGGACTTATAAGTGAATGTTTTGTTGGCTTAGCCTATGTTTCTGAAAGAGGCTCTCTTTGATATTCGCAGAGGAAAACTGGTTTCAGCTGGGGAGTTTTAGAAGAGTCCGGATTAATACGCAGATTACCTTTCCTGCTTATGAATAATCCATGACGGATTTTAACCCTCCTCTCCAAGAATGAGTCCACTC
The DNA here is from genome assembly GCF_004348235.1 of Phoca vitulina. Classification (NCBI taxonomy): domain Eukaryota; kingdom Metazoa; phylum Chordata; class Mammalia; order Carnivora; family Phocidae; genus Phoca; species Phoca vitulina. The sequence goes on from NW_022589848.1 coordinate 183,583, forward strand.
ACTGTCCACTGTCTGGAGGAGCATAATTTCCTAACCAGTACCTTTCTCCTCAGAAAGAATTTATTTCTAAAAGATGAGAAACTTTCATTCGATAGCTTTAAGATAAAGTTAAGTGTATGAAATCATTAAATGACATTCTAGCATCTTTATTACACTTCAGAAAAACTTTTTGGACCAATGTTTGCTTTCCTACCCTTCAGCAAATAAAAGTCATTCCAACACCTCTTTTGAAAAGCGACTATTAGAAAGATTATAAATTTCAGATTGTTGCTTAACTGGCCCCAGAAAAACTAGTTAGAGAATATACCCAAGGAAGATCTTAAGCACTAAATCCCATTATAACTAATAGCATCTCTACATTACTCTGGTATTGGGAGGGGGAACAATAAGATTTAAGATTAAAGAATTTTAATAGTTCCTTAGAGATTACGTTAATAGAGTTTATTCATAAATTATGCCTCTTTCCTGTGTTCAGTGACACACTAGGAAAATATGTCAGTTGATGAGCAGGTTCCAGAAGAGATATACTACATAAATTATGTTTCTTTTTTTCATCATTACTTTGTTTTATTCTTTGAAATAAATCTTTTGAAAATGGTGGCTAATTTTCATAATAAGCTAAAATGTCATCACAAACTGATGATCTAGTGTGTGTAGCTTTTGAAATATTTTTTTTGCAACGTAAAAAAGAAAAAAAAATCAGTGCCTTTATCTTTATTACATTTATATAAGGAAGACCTTGAATTGAAATCTAATAGTTTTTTGCTGACTCGCCCAATGCTAATGTCTACCGTGATATTAATTTTATTGTTGCTCATTTGGAAACCTCGGGATATAAAATAAACTTAATTTTAAATGGTAGCTATTTGACAGCCTAGAAGTAGTAGTGGGGGTAGCGGGAAAGGAAGATGACAGTTCTGAGTCCAAACATTCCATGTAGATTAGAAAGTGGAGGCTCCTTTTTTTTTTAAGATTGATTTATTTATTTATTTTAGAGAGAGAGCACGTGCGAGTGGGGAGAGGGTCAGAGGGAGAGAGTGAGAGAGAGAGAATCTCAAGTAGACTTCCTGCTGAGCGCAGAGCCCGACCGGGTCCTCCATCCTAGGACCCTGAGATCATGACCTGAGCCAGTCAAGAGTTGCCGCTTAACCGACTTAACCTGGGAGCCACCCAGGCATCCCAGAAAGTGGAGACTCTTAGATATGAAGCTGTTACCCGAGTGAATTTGCCTAGCAAGAAGCACAGTTGAGCCCAGAACCCAGTTCTGTGACTCCTGGTCCGAGGCTCCATCAAGTCCAGAACTATCAAAAATAGCCTAGATTGTAACTGTGGATGTCTTAGCTTTGGTGTAACTTTAAACTCTTCCATTAATGTAACTGGAGACTTATGTATTTATGTTTAGAATTGGTATTTAAAAACATCCTGGGAAGATCAGTTACACAATGAAGCACACTTTTCACATGATTTTTGTTTTCTAATGCTATTCACAATTGGAACCGGTTTTAAAACACCGTTGTCCACTAGAGGTCACCTTTCTTCAAGATGAGGGTCTGTCCCCTTCCCTAATGCTCTGTTAACCTGGTTTTAAGTCAAGCACCGCCACCTTGGAGAAATGAACAGCCTTTTCTGTCATGGGGATTCCATGTGGTGCTGTAGCTACACGTACTTGTATTGGTAGGTAAAGCTGTCTGGGCTACTGAAAAACCTGGAGGGACGGAGGGAGAGTGTGCCCCTGCTTCCTCTACACACGCACACACACGCACACTTTGCGCTAGTTCTGGCTTGGCTCCTCTTGACAGACCAACTTATTCTTGTTTGAAAGTTTTGTGTTAGCCCTGGCAGGTTTATACTACCTTTCACTTTCCTGCCACTGCTCTCTGTGACTCCAAAGGCTGGGAAATGGAGACGAAAAGAAATGGTCCTTAAAAACTGACATAAATTTGGGATGAAACCATGTAGACTTCACCCAAATTTATCTGAGTCAGTTACTATTTTTCTACAGCATGCGAATTTCAGTCAGCGTTGGCCAGAAAATACTATGGGGAGAGGACTAGGACCGTGTCCAATAAACAAGCACTTTGGCAGATTCTATTGAAATATAAAGCATCGCATTATTCTAGAAGGAGAGGGAGCCTGCCTGCTATAACACGGCCTGACGCATCTGGTTTCAAACTGTTGTCTGTAGAAACCCAGGGTTGTGGGAGATATTTTTAAAGGCTCACTTGCACCTGTTCTATGAGCTGCTAAACACCTCACCCCCAGCCCCCCCCCAAAAAAATCAAATTGGTAATTAAAGAGATGTGAAAATAATTCTGAATATAGATACAAATGAGATTGTCTGTGAGGCCTTGGGCATTTGGAGAAGAGTGGTCCCGAAAAGCTGTGGTAAGAAGAATATAACATTTCAGCCCAAATGTAGTGATTCATTCCCTCATATCTATGCAAAGTATTTTGCCCCACCCCCTTTTTGACATCAGCATATTAATTTATCTCTCCAGGCTAAGTAGTCTTTTACAAAGGTCCTTAAAACTGAACTTGTAAACGTGTCATTGACCATGTAGGTGGTACCTCTGGACTGGTCTTACTAAAAAGTCATGCCTGTGCATGTCCAAGAAGGAAAAATTATCTGAGATGCCCACGGGGCCCAGCACAGTTCAGTGCCAGGTTAGGGCACATTCCCTCATCAAGCCTAATAGGTAGATTGCACAATGCCAAGTGAATGGCCCATACCTCAAATGAGCAGGTCTGGTTCTAGAGAGATGACCTGTTGGAAGTTTGGGCACTCTGTCTTTTCTCTATCTGTTCCTTATGACAAATGTGAGCAGTTGCTCTATGGTGTTAGTAAGTCAATCTGGAAATAAATTTCTTATTACTTTGCTGTCAAGCTTCTAGATATGTTTCATGAAGAATATCAGAGATTGCAACATAAGCTATTAAAAAGGCTGGCTACCATTTCCCACTACTTATCTATGTGAAACCAGATTCTCTTGATGTGGTGCAATCAAACAAACTAAATAAATGTAAAAATACAGTTGGACTAAAACTTTAACTGACGTCTGTAAGTTCTATTTTCAAATATTTATGTACAACAAAACAGCCTCATGTTCTCAATAAAGGATATAATCGGTAAATATCATAAATTTGAACTAAAAATTTTATGTTGCTCTAAAAACACTTCTATTATTTTGCATATCAGTTTTCATTTTAAAAACAGATTCTAATACTTCAAAAAAGAAAAGAAAATGTGACAACCATTGATTCACGCTAATAATTTGCTCAGGAAACTATTTTTAATACCTGAAACAAAGGTAACCAGGGTCAGAATAGTAAAAACTTCTGAGTAAATTAGTTTACAGTGGTTTGTAAGACTCTCAGATAAGTTCCTTATTTATAGTTACAGGGATAAAAAAATTATAACCCATCTCATTTTTATACTTCTCTCACTTCCCATTTCTGGGCCTCAGAGCTTGTGGGAATATTCTGATACCAAGCATTCTCTCTGTCATGTGAGAAATGACCTCGATGCAACAGGAGCCTCCAAGTCCATTACAGACACTCTATCCCAGAAGTCGCAGACCAAAGTAACATGCTCAAATCATAGTTCATTGACTCAAGTGAGAATGCACATCAAAAAGCAAGGGAAAGGGGACACACTGACATACACAGGATACGGCGTAGGACCACACTACCTGAATCTTAGGTTATGCAATATTGCTATGTCCAGCCTTTCTGCCACAGCCACCTTCCCTGTCGATGATAAGGTTGTGAGCCAGAGTTGAAGTTGGAGAAGGGAGGCCCAGTTAGACAGAGGTGCCTGCCAATGACATGCAACTTGGTTTATCAGAGACACAGGGGCAAGTCCTTCCGGCTTCCTCTGTAGCTCGCCGCCTCTGCTGATGAGCAGCTATGGATCGTATTTGCATTTTTTGGGCAGAGGACACGTAGGGCCAGAATGGATGTCACCAGTGGACAGTCAGTGTACAATCTAATGAATATTGAATGCCTCGGGTTATTTAGCGTGTTGTGAATATTAGGTGCTTCTTTATTCTTTCCATTCCTTTCTGTGCCCTGCACACACACGCTTGATCCATGTCTAACACATCCAGGTTACTGACTGACTTACTGATACTTAACACATACCATGAATTCTGCCTCTGTCTGCTTGCGCACTCATTGTCTCCATCTAAATATCTTATGCGGTTTTACATATGTCTGACAGGCTACTACATATTCATCATCTGTTCTTCACACCTCATAAGTTTCATTCATCCCATTTGTTTTTCTTGTTCTTCTATAGCATTAGCTGAATATTTTCAAGAAATACAGCAGCACCCTCTACCAAATCTCTTGGAAAAGCTTTCCACCATATTGGTCCAGACTCTCTGATCCCACCTTATCCCTCCCTGCCCTTCAGGTCTTAACCACCTGCTCCTCCTTTAAGGGCCCAAGGATACTCCCCACGTGTGCTCCTGCATCTTTCTCCACCAGGACCACCGTGACCTCCTCCTTACTCAACACTGCTTCATAACTCTGTTCATCATATCTTCAGGTCCACGGCTGAATGAAGACCCATCATGTGCTCCTGGTCTAACTCCAGGACCTGGCCCTTTTGGTTATTTTCACCAATTGTCGTCAATTTCTCCCTTCTCACTAGCTCCTTCCCTGCTGAACACATATATGTTTGGGTCTCCCCTATCTGAAAAATCAACCACAACCACAGCCCCTCTGATTCCACTATGCACTCCAGCCTACCACCCTAATGCTTTAATTCATCAACAGACTTCCTTACAAACTGCTTTCTACTCAGTCCTTCAACTTCTTAACCACTTATAACCTGGCTTCCACCCTAAAACACTACTACTGAGATTATTCTCTCAAGAGGAACCGACGACTTCCTAATAGTCAGAACTAATGGCTCTTGGTTGTGTTTACCTTCCACCCTACTAGTCTTGTCTGCTTCCCTGCAGAAAAGCATTTGAAGCAATTTAGTGCAATTTGCCAGCAGCCCCCATCATCCCCTCACTACATTGGTTTTCATTTTCCTCCCACCCTGTTAACCACATTCCCTTTGCTTCCTCTTGCTCTCTAAATGTGGGCTTTCACCCAAGATTAGTATTAATTTCCTATTGCAGCTACAAAAATTTACCCCAACTTAGTGACTTAGGTCGATACAAATAATTATCTTGTAGTTCTGGAGGTCAGAAGTTTGTAAGGAGTCTTAGTGGACTAATATGGACATGTCAACAGGGCTGTGCTCCTTCTGGAGGCTCTAGGGGGGAATCCATCTCCTTTCCTCTTCTAGAGGCCTCCCATACTCCTTGGTTTGTGAGCTCTCCCTTTGTCCTCAAAGCCAACAACACTGGGCCAAGCCTTTCCCACATTACCATCTCTCTGATCCTTCCTCTTCGGCCTCCTCCTTTTACTTTGAGGACCCTTGTGATGACATTAGGCCCATCTAGATAACCAGGATAATCTCCCATCTCAAGGTCAGCTGATTATCAACCTTAATTCCCCTTTCCCAGGTGGGGATTAGGATGTGGATACTTTGGGAAGTCATTATTGTGCTTACCACAGGATGTCTTTGTTTTCTTACTGTTTTTTCTCTACAATCTCTCCCTTCATCTAGTTTTCTACAGCTTCAACTTTCCTGTCCCTGCAAAAAAAAACCCAAATTCTATCTGTTGACCTGACTTGTCTCCTGAGCCCCAGCTGCCTCCTGCACCTTCAACTCAGAACTTATGGGGAGAAATAAAAGAACTCATTACTGCAGCCCAGTCCCCCAGAATCAGTTCCCCCTTCTGACTTCCCTGTTCTTTGCGCAGCACCAGCTTTACTCCAGCAGTACCCTCAAAGCCTTATGACTCCTTGTCTTGTTCACTCGCAAGTCAGACCGCTGGCTGGATGCATCAGTTCGTTTTTCACGGTGTCTCATGCAATTCGTCCCTCTGTCTTTTCCTTTCCATCCCCACTATCGCCTCCATCGTTCAGGCCTCTCTTTGTTCTTGACCTCTTGCATTGCCTTTAATTAGGAGAGGGGGAAAAATCCATTTCTATTCCTCTCCTGAGCACCCAAGAGCTGTTTTACACGTTATTCTCATTTCATCCTGTCAGCAATCCAATAAACAAGGAATTAACATCCTCAGTTGATAGAAGAGGAAACTGAGGCCCAAGATAAATGAGATGACGTTCTGAAGGTCGTGGTCATTTATACATTCAGTTAAAAATATTTATTGAGAGCCTGTTACATGCCAGGTACTATTTCAGATGCTGGGGATATTAGCACTGAATAAACCAACCAAGATCCAAGTTCTAAGTAAACTTACATTAATCTAGAAATAAAAAAGATAGGTATTCAAGACGTGAACAACCAAATGAACAAGATTACTGCAGTCTCCTGGTGTACCCTTGCTAAGAGTTCTCCTCGTCTCCAGAATTCCTAGTGAACAAACAACGAAATCTCTTTGAAGGCACAAATCATGCACCATTATATACAATCATTTGTATACTGCCTTATTTCTCTTACCAAACTCCTTGAGGACAGAAACACTTCTTCACATAGCACATAATAGGAATCTGTCTCAACTACAAGGTTGTAAGAATTGAGGGAAATGTCAGGGACAGTACTTTGTAAACTATAAAGCCATTTTCCAAGGTTTGTTGTCTAGATGACACCAATTGTGTTCTTTGGTAGGTCCTTCAAGGACCTAGTTGCCCTAATGTGGCCAGGATTGATGTTTTTCATAATTCCTTTTCTTCCATTGCTCTGAAGGAAGCACAGCTGAAAGCTTTAAAAAATGTCTACCTGCTTTTCCAAAATTCTTAAGGAAAAGCTTAAAAGTTTAAAACAATGCTTAAGACAATAACTTCCTTGCTCATCTTTCCCACCCCCATAACTGCCTTGTTTCCTAAAATTTCATTATGAACATTTTCAAACTGGACAGTTCTTAGGTGAATACCCATTTATGCCCCATCCAGATTTTACAGTTAAAGTTTTACTAAACTTGCTTTGTCACAGCTTGCCATCAAACTATCTCCTCTATCTATCCATCAGTTCATTTCATTTATTGATGCATTTCAAATGCCTGCATATCATTAACTACAGTTCAGAATTTGTTCACCAGATCTTTTTTATTCTTTTCAGGTAAATTTTGCATACAGTGCAAAAGTATATTATCCAATGAGTTTTGGCAAATGTACACAGCTGTGTAAGCCAAGCCCTTATCAAATCACACAGCTTGTGCCAGAAAGTTCCCCCTGCCCCCTCCGAGTTAGTCCCTAATCCCAATAATTCACTTTGAAACTGTGTGCTCACATGACTTGTAGACGTGACTTTTATCACTCCAGTCACTACCCCAAAAATCTCTTTCATTCTATTGCTATTAACTGCCACAATTGAAAAAAATACTTTTCTGGATTTACAGACACCATAGTTTGCTCAGTCCCAGAAAAACAGCTTAATCAAGAAATACTCTAATTTTTCTTCCTTTTAAGCATACCTTTGATTCAGATTTAGGTAGAACGATACTGCAGCCTCTTACTTTATGATAGATTTTGATTTTGAGGCCAACCTACATTGGCTCAGTCAAAGGGGTTTATTTCTCCAAATCTAGTGGGCCTCTATTTAGCATTGTTTAATAAGAACACATTCACAAGATATGAACTAGAAAATCTGGAGTTTTGTGTTTGTTTGTTTTTTTCTTGCTTTGATGCCTTGTTGTTGATATTCGAGGAGAGGAGGATTTATATTCTTGGGCATGTCACAACTTTCTTAGGCCTCAGTTTCCAGATCTGGAAAATAACAGTGTATCTCTTGTATCTCCTGCCTAAATCTGAAACCCAATAGTTTTTATGGGAAGGAAAGTTGTGTAGACCTAAGAAGAAAAAAGAATCTCTACGCTACATAGACCATACTTCCACAGTTTGCCAATATTTTTTGGTCCAAAAATAACAAATGTTACTGTAGTTTGGTGAGTTATTCTAGCTTAAATGTTCTTGGAACAGCTGGTTTCTGTTTAAAGTTTTTTGTACTAGCAAATCATAATTTAAATTGTAACACAAAGTCCTTTCCAATGAATGACTATAAAGGGAAGCTTGCTTGATACATTACCTTTTTTTAATCTTGTTTATACCACTTGAGAGGGTTTTTTGACAGGATTTGGGATACAATTGTCAGAAATCTGTTCTCCCCAGAGCCACCTCTGAGTCACTTCCACTATTTATGGAACAGCAACTGTGAAGACTGGGATCATGTTTAGACTTTTTTTTTTTTTTAAACAACACATGATAAATGTTTTTAGGAGCTTATGTAATCTATCCCAGAGCCTTTAGTTTTCAGAAGAGAACAGAGTCCTGGAAGCGGCTTTTTAGGCCTTTACAGCTTGAAAGCATGTTCCTGAGTCTTTAGGTCATAGACTGTCAAAGTAGTTGGAAAGTTGGGGTATGCCTTCTATATTAGGAATAGGATTTTCATTTCATCTTATTTATCACCTTGCAAAAGGAACTTTTACTGGGCCTACTTTTCCTTACACATACTTATGATTCCAGAAACTTAATCTAGGGGGTTGTATAGCAAGGTGTTCCACACAGAAGTCTATGTCTCTGTCCAGTGTGGATGACTCAATAGAGAAGGATGGAGTTTGGGATGAGGGTGTATTGAATATTGTTTCCTTTCCCTGAAAAGTTTCTGTCCTCTTTTCTTCATCCTACGTTTAGGATGATCTAGCTCAGGTTTCTGCTTCATTCATCAAACTTTCATTGTGCCACCTGCCAATGAACAGGCCTAAAGAGTCCTTCAGTCCCACGGCCTTTCTCCTCCACAGAGAAGAGCTAGGAGCTAGGAGCTTCCGCAGGCTACACCTCCAGGGTACTTTTCGTTGGGACCCGGTGAACCCGGTGCCAAAACCCGAACCTGTGAGATCATCCATGGGGCCTTCCCTGCCCCTTCTTCACTCCCCTAACCGGGAAGCTGAAGCCATGCATGTGCATGTGTCCCTGGAGTGGAACTCAGGTAGCAAACTTCTCTCCTGTTTGAATCTCAAATCACAAAATTGAAGAATATTTCTAAAAATAGGTTTTTCTCTTCCCAAGCAACAGAGGTGTTCTTACAAAATTATAAATACATCACCATATATTCCTAATGCAAATTCCCAGCATTCCTTAAGATAGGGCTTGATGCGCAAACATGTCAAACATGTTGGTTTCATTCCTCAGGCATAAAGTACTTGTTTTTCTCTGTCAGTAGCATGATGAAGACTGTGTGGCTAATAGTAAGAGTTTTTGAGGAGGTGGAGAGATAGATAGGTAAAAATTAATTAAGAATAATATCCCTATTGAATTTTTTTTTAATTTGGTGGTTTAAATTTAGTCAAGTCTTTATTGAGTATCATTTATGTGCTCAGGGCCATATTATTAAGAAACAACAAAACAAATTGCCTATGGCAATTAGATAAGGAATTTTATTTTATTGTGTTTATTTTCTTAATTTGCCGTCATTAAATTAGTTTCAAGAACTTACAGAGCTAGTTGTTTCTTTCTATATATCCTAAAATCCCAGAATGACCCTGTGAAGCATTTCGGAAATTGTCTCCCTTTCCCCCCGCCCTCAGAAACACGTATTTCCCTTGAATACTATCTGCAAGTCCAGAATTCTTTCCATTACAGACTCTCAGGTAGAATGGTCTGTCTCTAGGATAGTATGTCCTGTATTAGGGTATCTATATATTCAAGTCCTGGCATTGGATTATATATAGAGATAACCTTATTTTCAAAAAAAAAAAAACCTTACAATCTAGTTTCATTTTCATGAAACGAATGACTTATACTGACTTTCATACCTTAATAAGCTCCCTCCCTAAAAAAATTTTAGAAATAATTATTTCATCGATTTCTGTGTGACTTAAAAGGAAGCTTAAAAGCCAAAAAGAAGTGGGGACTCAAAAGCATTACCAAATAACATCCTTTTAAGGAACGAAGACCCTCCTTTTCGTTATAAAGTTGACAAACACTTCAAAAACTCAACACAGGAAACATCCCTTCAGCGTCCATGTTCAGAATGGATTGTTTTCCCTTCCGCACGTTAAAAGTTCTGAAATGATCCTCAAGGCCTCTTTTTTATAAGCACCATGCAAGCAGCATCTGTGGGCTGGCAGGATGATGCCGGAGGTTAGAAATGTTCAACTGCAACACTGGTTTGTGTCTGCCTCTCTCCCTCTCCCTCGCTGGCCTTTTTCCCTTTAATGAGGACTAGCATGTTTCCACATCACTTAGCTGCCTTCATAAAGCACCAGAAGGTCACACCAGCCCCAGACTGATCCTTTTCTTTGTGCCTATAATATAATTGGCTGATTGTGCCAGCGAGGAGCGCGCCCCCTCCCCCAGCCCCGTCCTAGCTCCATGTTTGTGAGCCTCGCTGCTGGTTTCCGAGGAGAGCGGCTCGGCTCCCTGCGCGCTTCCCGGCACAGGCGGTGCCACTGCGCAGGTTGCTCAGCGAAACAGCATCCATTTTAATCTGCGGGGAGCCCCTGCCTGCCCAGGGCGTTCTCGCCGCCAGTGGATGCTCCGCGCTTGGCCTCTGCAGCCTCGCTGAGCCGTCCTGCTTTGGGGTCTGGGCCCTAGGATGCACTGAGATGGTACATCAGGAGAACTGTTCGTATCAGGTAAGACTTACAGCCTGATTGTGAGGCCGGGATCCTCTGGGAGAGGAGGCCTTCCTCTTCCAAAGCAGCAGGTTGCCTCTTGCCGGATTTGCAAGGGATTTTGCCATCCTCCACTCTTGGCCTTCCCCGCATACAGTATCTGAATTGTAATTAGGTTTTCTGGGGAGTAATGGGGCAGAAAGCACTGCTTCCTTGGCCCTTAAAGCATACCGTGAAATCCACTGAGGTGATCTGTGCTTTGCACGTTCTCTGTGTCTGGGCAAATAAGAGGAACTGCTGTAAACTGTAATTGAATTTAAGGGGCTTCACGGAGGGAAAAACCTGGTCAGAATTCACTCGGGGAACATTGCAAAATGCGATTTTTGCTCATTGCATAGGATGGGAGTTGTTTTGCATCCAGTTTTTAGGATTGTCTTTAAGGAAGTTATGTAAATAAGAAGCGTAAGTGATGGTCTGAGACATTTTCAAAAATCGGCCAGCATGCACTTGATGTTTAAAGTTGCACTTGTATGTCTTTCCAAACTTATTTTTACTAGCATGTTGTTTTCAGTGGTTAGCAAATAAGAATTAAGGGGCTGACGTGCATAAAAAAACTCCACATGGAAAATTTTTTAGTATCACATATCCATCTTTGTGCTAATTTGCTATGTGGAGTTTTGAATTATACACTTAGACGATTTCAAAAGACCAGTTCGAGAGTGTTAATAACTCCTTCCTGCAACTTGGACTGTCAAGGCAACACTGAAAGCGTCCTCGATGTAAGCAGACAACGAGAATGTTCTCAGAGTAATTGCTCTTTGCGGCAGCAGGCATGGCTAATCCAAGTCCAGGGTGGTTACTGTTGGGGGATTACTCAACTGACCGAGTTCAGAAGCTTGAAGAGACCAGTTCTTTAACTTAACAATGCCTCTGCCTTGTGTGAGGTGGGTTGCCTGAGACAAGCAGGTGTTTCTCATTAGGTCAGATTTCCCAGAGGTAAATGTATGCAGGCAGAATCGTACATTTCACAGGACTCAAGACAGTGGTTTCTCAGCTAAGTAACGTGCGCCTGTAAAATATATTTATCCACTCTTCTCTCTGCTTCAAGATGGGAATTTTGTAATCACGGGCTTGTTTTATTGTATTTTCATTTCATAGTACATCTAGGTCCAGAGAGCCTAAATATCGAGATTTGCGGTTCCCAGGAATTCCTCCCATGAGAAAGGGAAGATGCTGAGGAAAACCCAAAACTTCACTTATACACAATACAGGGTTTGAGAATGGGGAATGTCAAACACCTGTGGAGAGCCTCGCCTATTGATGGCATGGCTCCAGGTGACTAAATTACTATAAAATTAAAATAATTTTTCTACTCTCTTTTCAGAGAAGCTATGTAATTTAACTTTTGAAAGGCAAACTACTATAAGATTATTCCCTATACCTTTTCATTAAGTTGGTCATGAAATCACTGGTTTTAGAGGTCAAAAATTGGTCCGATATCAGCAATTTCATGAGGAGAAGGGGTTTTGTTAGCCGACTGCTTCTGAAAGGAGACAAATTGATTTTATTTTACACGAACTACAACATATAACACTGTCATTGTGTGTTTAATAGTTTTGAAATATTTATTGTTTATTTTCACAATAAAATTAAGTGTATTAGGCAGATAATAATCGTCAGTAGATTCTGTATCTCTCTGGGGTTTTGGAGTAGAACTACCTTCGTGTGTATGTTTGAAACACCCTCCCTTTATTCATAAATCAGTAAAAACAAAAACATTCACCATGAAGCCAAGTCTTAATCTACTTAGAAACCTTAGGTTTAGAACCCACCTGGCACTGCACGTGACTGGATTCAGAATGGGCAGTTTCTCTAAGTCCTTGGCTTGATGTTATCATAGGCACCTGGTAGTATCAGCAGTAGGATGTTTTTCAGAAACTTGCCCTTTTTCGGATGAAAGCTTATTTATTTGTTTTTAAGGATGAAAATGCAGTGATTAAAGCAAATTCCTTAGGGTAGCATTTTTAGTGAGTAAGAATTTATTTGTAGGACTGATTCCTTTCTTCCCATGAATGTATACCAAGGTTTCTTAATGAAGAGTCCATGAATGGAGCTCCAGGGACCATTTCCCCAAAATTATATGCACATTTTGGTGCATATGTCTAGGTGTACATTATTACTATCATCATCATCATCATCATCGGAGCATAACGGCCTCCTAACTGCTCCTGCTCTTACTCTCCCCCTGCCCCCCCCCACTGTGTCTAATTTTCAACACAGTATCCAGAACGATCTATTAAAACTTAAGTCAAAGCATGTCACTCATCTCAAAATTCTCCTCCTCAGAATCAGGTCCCTGACCCTGAGGGCCTTGCATCAACTCGCCCCTGATTCCTCTGGGACTTTCCACATTCCCCTTTCCTTTCACTCCCCTCCCACTATGCCAGCCTGGCCTTGAACTTTCTGTCCCTTCTGCTGGTGTGTGCTTCCCCTAGGTACTCCCATGTAGGGTTGCCAGATTTAGCAGATAATCTGCAGTGTTTGGAACATGTTTATACTAAAAAGTCATTCTCTGTTTATCTGAAATTCTAATTCAACTTGGCATCCTGTATTTTTCCTGTCAGTAACTGTCTCACTTCCTTCAGGTCTTTGCTGAAACATCACCTTCTTGGGAAGGCCTTCTCTGGACTTAACTATGTCAATTTCCAACTCCCCAGTTCTATCCCAGTGTCTCTGTTACACTTCCCTAATTACTTTTATACCTGGCACTCATCACTGTCTATCAGAGACATATTTTACATATTTGTCTATTTTCTGTCTCCCTCACTTTATGTAAGCTCCATGATGGCAGGGGTGTTTATATTTATATCCATGTGCTTTCCCAGTGCTTAAAACAAACCCGCAGGTAATATGGATGGATAGGCCTACTATGTATAAAATTGACTAAGAATAAAGGCATTGTAAACATACTATGGCATCGTGGTTTCTTATTTTAATAGCCACTGGGATGACTTTCAGTCTTACTCTATCCTTCCTCCCCCCACCCCCCCCACACACACCATTAACCTGCACTGTTTTCATCGTCTGTGGGTCATAATATCCCTTTGTTTCTTGTTAGTTTTCTCATCTATGAAATGGGATGTTCCCTAGTTAACATCCTGGCATGGTTCCTGCCAGAAGCCACCTTTCTGCATGAATAAGTCAGTTACCGTGAATTAAGAGCCACCTTCTTCTGAGGCACATGAGGGGCTCAGTGAAGATTGTAAAGAGGCCCAGGAAAACCATGTATCACTTCATTTCCCAATTATTTGTTGCTAAGGTATGGATGTATAATTAATTCACTGCTTTTCCAAGTAGATGATTATTTTGAAAAAGAGCATTTCGTTGCTACCAAGAGCTTGAAAACCTCTGTTTGACGTATTTGGATGCACTGGGCTTTGAACAAGTTAACCCAAGGAGGGATGCTCAGAGGGAAATTCTCAGGCAGGACTTTTTATGGTTGTTTTGTTTCGAAAGGTTCTCACGTTGTCATCGTCTTCGTGTACTTCTCCCTCACAGGATTTACATTAGCTGAGAGGTTACTGAGGCATGTGTTGTCATTTTCGGTTGTAGCCATGTTAAAAGATAGAGCTGTCGACCTCCATTTTCCAGTCTTGGGAGGAAGCCAATCTCTTCAGGAAAGAACCTTGCCCACAGCTTCAGGCCTGGCAGCCTTCAAGAGGACAAATTCTTCTAAATAGTCTCTGAGAGCAAGCTTTGAAATATTGTTAACTTGAAAGCACAAGTTTAGGTCAAAGGGTCCATTTTGCTTAAAAGCTCCCAAATATTTTCTCCTCTTTCCCTGCAGTTGGTTTTTGGGGTTAGTGTGTATATAAAAACAATGACATGCTTTCATCCCTTTCTTTCCATCGCTTAAATTCCCCTATGACTCAGATATAGATCACACCCTCACATTCTTAGCTACTGTGGGAATGGAGACTTGAAAGGAAAAAAAGGAAAATGGTATGTGAATGACTCTCATCTCTTTCCTCCTTTGGGAACATAAAGAGATGCTTCTTCAAACACACACCTGGTCTTGAGGAAGCACAGTAGAAATCTTTAATGTTCCCCCATTTTCCTTAGGATATATTCCAGACCCCTTTCCGTGGCATTCAAGGGCTAACTGTGATCTGAACCCCGGGCAGAAACACTTCTCCCTCTAATCCCTACACTCCTGCCCCCATATTGCCTTCAGTTCTTTGCTTTGCTATGGTACCTCAGCCTAGATGGCTCCCACCCACACACCACCTGCTCCTACCCTATTGCAGGTGCATACAGCTTTCAGGGCTCACATGCCACCTCCTTTGGGAAACTTCCCTTTTCTTCCCGCACTCAAAATTTCTCCTTCTCAGTGCACTTTGTTTTTGTTTCTAACAGAACCCACTTACAGCTGGTGACATATAAGTCTGTCTCCCCTATCAGACAACAGGCTTCTTGAAAAGAAGGACCTTGTTTTACTTCCCTACTGTACACATAGAATGTGTGTTCAATAAATGTCTGTTGGATTGAATTGCATTTTCCACATCTGGTGCTGTTCTAAGTCCCCAGGATCAGGATTGCCCATCGTAGCACTAGAGGGAAGCTCAGATCTGTGCACTGCAACAGGGAGGTGGTGAAGCTGACCACAGCACAGTACTGCTTGTATCTGGCTGGTGGACCTGTCAGACGGTTCCCAGCATTTCAAACGTCCCATGTGCCAAAAAGGGGGATGTAGTGCAAGGAATAAAATAAATGAGACAGACATCCCAGCCTTCCCAGGGACAATGCATTAAGAACATACCTCTGTACCTATTTCTCCTTTACGCAGAGAATTTTCCCAAGGTGAACCTCATGGTCTATCCCCAAGCACTTTTGAAGCAAGTGCTCATCCCTAAGCTGCCTTCCTTAAAGTATCGATTTTGCAGAGTTTCAGTGCATCTTTTTACCGTATAGAGCAGTAGTTTTACTGCCTCCTGAAACAGGAAATTTTTCTTAGGTGAAACGTTTCAGTCCAGTTGACGTGTCATACCCAGCACATAAGATAAAAGATGCCCTGTATTGATCTCAAACAATAAAATTAGGGAGATAGCAATTTAAGTAGTACAAGATATTTTTTAAATTCTTGCTGGAGAAAATAGTAAACATGCCAAGATTCTAGTGGGTTATTTAATAGTTAACAAAGGAAAGGAAATATATTCTATCCCTATTGACATCAGGCCAAGTGAGGGCTCATTTCCCAATCCCTTTCTTCCTGTGAATGAGAAAACAAGATATCAAATTTGAGTTCATTCAAGATTCTGCCCAGTTTAAGCCTGGTTTCATCCATAGCCAGGAAAAAAAATGTATTGACCTAACAGAAAAGGGAATTTGAAAGCATTCTGTGCACTATTTGATACAGGCTTTTATATTTTTTAAAGATTTTTATTTATTTATTTGAGAGAGAGAGAGAGAGAGAGCACAGGTGGGGGAGCGGCAGGAAGAGAGAGAGGGAGAAGTAGGCTCCTCACTGAGCAAGGAGCCTGATGCAGGGCTCGATCCTGGGACCCTGGGATCATGACCTGAGCCAAAGGCAGACGCTTACCAACTGAGCCACCCAGGCACCATACAGGATTTTATATATAAGTTCGATGAAACAATGTTCTGTCTTAGTCTATAGATTTTTTTAATTGGAAAAAAATTTTCATGTAGTTAATAGTGTTGAAGAATACTTCATCTTCATTATTTTGCCTGGTTGATGTATAATTGTGTTACTCTGAGGAGGAGGTAACGTATATATCACCTTATTTAATTAAGAAAATAATTCTGGATGTAAATTCATCTGCATTTGTTTTTAGCCAAGATAGCTGAAAATCTAATTTATATGTTTTACCACAAAAGGAACCCAGTGATAAGTGCGCAGATGAAAAAAAAAAAATTGTTTCAACGGGGTTTCACTATGGGCCTGATCTGAAACAGAAATTTAGCACAACACATCATTCCTATTTAAAGTAGCACTTGAGACTTCAAACATCATGATTCAGACTCAAGTAATTTTAAGAAATAAATATGCAACATACTTTCAAGATGAAGATCTAGTATTTACTCTTGGAAAGGGGGTGTGATGAGGGAAGGGGAGGAAAGAGGAACATCTCTATGGTAAATATCAGTGCATGGATGATTTCTGGAGAGTAGAGACCCCACATTCACACACACAGGCACACACACACGATCTTGGGTAACTAATCACAGTTTCACATGCAGAAGCTCAACATTAAGAGAGACATATCCCAATTGAGCCATATCCTATTATTTATTTTTTTAAAAGATTTATGTATTTATTTATTTATTCGAGAGAGAGAGAGCACACAGAGGGAGAGGGAGAAGCCGACCCCCCACTGAGCAAGGAGCCTGATGCGGGGCTTGATCCGAGGACTCTGGGACCATGACCTGAGCCAAAGGCCGACACTTAACCAACTGAGCCACCCAGGCACCCCAAGCCTACAGCACCCGGTATTCCTAGGCGGTCCCATCCAAGTACTAACCAGGCCTGACCCTGCTTAGCTTCTGAGATCAGACAAGATCAGGTGCATTCAGGGTGGTACAGCCGTAGACCTAGTATTTATTTATATCCTCTATACCAAGGGAAAATTTGAAATCTTGATGTACTTACTGTTCCCTGTGCAGTATATAGAAGCATCAGGAACTACCAAACTTCCTGAAATAGTGAGTACTTTGACAAAAGCACTTGAATTCAGAAGGCAACATCAGAGAGGTTGTGACAATCAACGTTAAGTGAGCCATTAATCGGCCAAGAATGCTAAGACCACAGAGAAACGCACTGCGGGCGTTAGTACTGGTCCCACTTGGAAGTTGTGATGCGGCCATCGAAATGACTGCAGTAGTGTTTCTTATCCTAAGATTTTCAGTTGGGCAGAAAGATTTACGTCTGGGGTCCTCAGTCTTTTTGATATGGGTAAACGTCTGGTACTCTGTCTACTGCCAACACTTTCACCTCCTCCACCCCACATTCCCAGTGCCATTATTTTAATTTTTTTTAGCCTGCACCAAAAAGTCTATTTAAAAATTGCCTGCGGTGGGATGGGGGGAATTGCCTGTGGGGCGCCTGGGTGGCTGTCTGCCAAGTGTCTGACTGTGATTCTGGCTGAGGTCATGATCTCAGGGTCATGAGATTGAGCCCCACATTGGGTTCCACACTCAGTGGGAAGTGGGCTTGAGATTCTCCCTCTCCCTCCGCCCCTCCCCCAACTTGCACACATGTGTTCTCTTTCTAAAATTAAATAAATAACCTGTATGTTTTCATAGCTTATCTAGCTACCTTAATGGAAAAGCAAAGCAAATTTAGGTAAACTTTGTACAAAAGAAAAAAAATGGTTCATTTGAAAAGAGATTATAAATCAGGCATCAGTTTGTATAGTACATGGCATTTGAATGTTAAGGCTGAAGGGAAGGCAATGGGATGCTGAAGGGTTAATCAAGATGAACTAAAGTTTCCATCTATGAATAGGAAAATCTTTTGACAATGCATAAGTGATTTCCCAGGAATGCGGTGAGTGTTTTTAGAGTCGATCATTTCCACCACTGGCCGTTAATGATCATTTAAAAGCATTAGCTCACGTGACCAGTGCGTCTCACAGTTCAGATTATGGCCTTGACAGGAAACTGAAGCTCTCCATTCTAGTCCTTAAATTTCAGGGCAGGGGGTAAGAAGAGGCCCTCTCAAGCCCAGGGACTGTGAGGGGCTGTGTGTACATTTTCCAAAGGAAAGTGGTAACATCTGGGCCCATGCTATGTCAGCACAGTTCATTTTAGAGAGGTCAGCGGTAGAGGAAAGAACCAGGGCAAATTATCTGTAGGAAGGACATGAGGGGCTGTTATCCCTTTGTTTGCATAGCTACTGCAAAACCACCAAACATTATACTCAGCTCAAGTCTTCCGAGGTGGTCTTTTGTTTGTTTTTTCCTTTCCTCTACTCATTTGGATGGACCTCTTGGAAGTGAAATCAATTACAGTGTTGATCCCAAGCATCTAAAGTCAGGGTCTTGCCGCCATGCCTGGCAGTGTGGTCTGAAATAGAAGGATAATAGCTTCTAATGAATTTTTTCCCAAGGTCTACAGCTGTGCTTCTGAAATGTAAGGAGCATTCAAAATTCTTAGGCTCTTTTAAAAATGAGATTTCTGATTCAGTATATCTGGGGTGGGACCTGAGAGCTTGCATTTCCAGTAAGCTGCCAGTGATACAAATGCTGCATCAGAAGGACACACTTTGAGTAGCAAAAACTCTTGAAAGCATCAAAGATCAGTCCCCATGGTAGGAAAATATTAAAGATCTCAGGATGGCACAAGCCGTTCAGATAGCAGTGGTACAGCTCCTCCTGGAAAGGGTTTAAGCTCTGAACCTGTCTATGTGCTGAGCACTCCTTTAGGTGGAGGGACAAAGGAAATTCTCCACTGGGGACCACCCCACAAGCTCTTACATCCGTGTTTCGGGGTGATGTTCTAGCACTTGTCTCTTTGTAGTACTTATTAGAGAACCACTTATGACAATAAAAGGTGTCGGGGTTAGAGGAAGGGAATGGTCCTTACTACTTTCTTAGTACTAATCCTTGTTGCTGTTATTTGGCGGGGAAATTTCCATCTTGGATTTTGAGGTGCCCTTCTCCAAGAGATGATATATTAATAGTGTATGTGTATACCTATATATGTATGTATGTGGTCAGTATATTATTAGTGTATATATATTAACTTAAATATATGTAGTTAATAGTGAGAGTTCAGTCATTTTAACTATATATATATAAACCCACCTGGTTAAAATTAAAGTAAAAAGATGTTAGCAATTTAGTTTTGTGTATTATACTCAGTCTTGTAAACCTGTAGATTTTTATGATTTCATCCATGTTAACTCTTGATTACAAATAGCTAAGTGGACTAGGATGCTAACCTAGGCAAGAGATTGAAATTCCTGAAACTTGTGGTAACCCCTCCCCTTCAACCCATCCAGACCCATTTTTACCTTTTGAACATACATGATTTCCACAGAAGATTTCAGGTGAAAAGCACTAATATGAACTACTAATGTTTCCTACTGTAGAGCATTTAGAGGAAACATTTTAAGTAACACATACATTTCTCCTCTCTTCATGTATTTATTCAAGATCCTTCACTGTCCACTTAACGTGTGTAAGGCATTGTCTAGATACTGTGGGGAAGGCAAGACGGATAAACCAAAATCCCTGCCCCCTTAGAAAAAGCTTGCAACCATAACAGCTGTTGGAAAGAAGCCAGAGTGGCGCTAAAAACACCATGGTAAACGAGAAAGGAAAATTCACTCTACAGCGTGTTAGGTCATGACCATCAGTGAAGGAGTTTTATTTCATTTCTTGAAGCCTAATCGTCAGGGGATAGTGGTGATCGATGCTGGGTGTTCCAGATGTGCAATTTAGAAAACGTTTCTGTGCGTGATATTCTGTGTGCTGCCAGAATCCTGTCAGAACTAAGCCTGAATTTGTAAAAGCTAGGCTGGATTATTGTATTGTGTGCGGTTGTTTCTTACTGAGGCAACCAGTCGGAGGCGGTCTAGCACGCCCGTGTAGAATGTGAGCCCCAGCAGCGGAGGCCCCAGGTTTCAATTCTGGCCTGACCATTGGCCAGCTGCCACGCCTTGGGCAAGTTCCTTCACCTCACCGTGCTCCCGCTCAGTTATAAAATGCAGTTGATAATAATATCTACTCCAGAGGGTTACCGTGAGGACTAAAGACATATGTAAGAGGCACCTATGAAGTGCCTGGCCCATTAGGGACCCCTCCACAAAGGGTGGCTAATGTTACTATGTTAACATATGTCCAATAATAAGATGCATGCTTCCTTCACTTTAACTAACCTCCTTTGGCAGTATTTAATAGTCCCAGGGTCCTTGAAACTAAAACATTTTTACCCAAAGCCTTAGCTTTGGAGAATTCTTCAATGTTGGGAACACCAACGCTGGGGCCACACTTGGTGGCCAGCGTTGCCTCCCAGGCCTGGAAGGCATTCTGCATGCACATAGTAGGACCCTTGTGTAGAGTGAGGGTTCTGGGGTCTGGAGGAGCGTAGGATAAGGGAGATCTGTACTGGGAAGAAACCCTGCCCAAATGCAAGGCTTCTGAGATACTACTTGTCTTCATACCATCTGGCAAACGTGCAAGTCATTCTCTCGGGGACTGAGCTCGGGACACGAGGGTGGACTAAAGGCAGGATTTGGATTTGAGTCAGGGACTGCACAGGACAGTATTTGCCTTATAGACGGAGGGCTGCAGTAAACTACATTAAGACACATTTATGCCACAAGCCTTCCACAAATTGAAATGTTTTGTTTTTTTTTTTAACTCGTGGAGATAAACAGACCACTGAATGTGAGCGTGTCAAGGCTATCTTGAATGGCATTTTTACTTTAGAACTCTGGTCTTAACAGCATTGAGGTTGGTCAGGAATTCCTATTGGAAAATGTACTGATTAGGACATTTGCTGCTTTCTGTCCAAGCATGTCAGGGTATAAGATGGCTTGTTAAATGGGGGCTTGGCCTTTGAATTCTTCTTTGGCCCCTTTCTCCTGCAAACAGTAACTTTTTTTTTTTTAAATAAATAGTGCGTGTATTTTTAGTTTACGGTGGTAGTAATTTGATAATGACGAGTATGTGCTTGTGTGTGCACTTCTGTTGGCTGCTTGCGGCAAAACATCCCCCAGCTGTGGGCCTTCTCCTTCTCTGTATGTAAAGCCAGTAAAAACCAAAAGCCATGGGAAAAGGGTAAAGAGAGCAGCAGAAAGGAACGTTGTCTTTTGTGAAAAAGCCCGCCACTGGCTGGAGTTTTTTTCCCCACTGACTGGATTTTAAAGAAAAGTTGATGGATCTTTTTCTCTTGCCTATATGGATAGAACAAAGCGCTGATCCTGAGGCAGAGGGGTCCTTCTCTGAGTTGGAAATAAATTTTATC
Organism: Phoca vitulina; assembly: GCF_004348235.1. Taxonomy (NCBI): domain Eukaryota; kingdom Metazoa; phylum Chordata; class Mammalia; order Carnivora; family Phocidae; genus Phoca; species Phoca vitulina. The sequence goes on from NW_022589848.1 coordinate 205,206, forward strand.
CTTGTGCTCGGGCTAATACCAGATGAGATTTTCCCATCTGATTTTAAGAAATGATTGGTTATAGGACAAAGGGGGGAAAAGCAAACATCTGTGTTACAGGTTAGCCTTTAAATTATACTGTTTTCATTTTGTCATGGGATACCCGGCTTTTAAGTCACTACTGAAGTCTGGGAGGCTGGGGTTTTGCATCTATTTTTATCCCTCACACTACCCTGGTTCGGAATAAGGTTGCTGGTTTCCTCGCAGGGCTCCAATCCACACTCAGCCCTGAACTGGGGGGGTGGGGGTGGGGGGAGGGATTGAATCAGGTTTCCCTTGATTGGGAGGAGGAAGAAAGGTGCTGGAGAAGAATCCAGGCGGGATCCCTCGGGGGAAGGGGACAGTAGACGTGGGAAGGCTGGACATTCAACAAGCTGAGTGTGTCAAGGCAGAGCAAGCCTCAGAAACAGCAGCTGCCCCCGTGCCAGAGCTCAGGACAGAGCAGGGAGGCCGCGCAGGGCGGTGTCTCTGGGACAGAGAAGGGGCAAGGACACGCACAACCAGGCACAGGCTCTGAGCTGGCTCTCCATGTCAGCATGAGCAGGAACCAGGGTACTGGGCAATTGGCACAGCAGCCTATCAGAATTCATGGGAGGTTATTACTTAAGTGAAATTCTAAAGAGTTAAAGGATGAATTTGGCCAGTGATGGAATGGATGACATCATCAGTCAAGAATCCCCATTGGATATGGAGGGGAATTATAAAAAGGTAAGGCGGTGGGGGGAGAACTCTTTTGTTTGTAAACAATCAGACCATTTTTCTAGCTGGGAGAAAGAACACCCTTGAGGAGTGGCCAAATTCCACAGTCGGTAGCCATTGCCATAATATATTCAGGAAAGCCTAAATGCAGAGGTGGAGGCATTAAGTTGGGAGGGTTCTTCTTTCTGCTTTTCCCAGCTTGTCTTCATTAATATATTATACAGTAACTGGAATACACATGTTGTTATTCTGAAGTTGAAAAAACCCTATCATGCATTTAGTTGCTAGGCAGTCTTTTTATGGAAAAGAATAATTTTTAAAAATTTTTGACATATGTTGATAGTTTACCCCCAGTAAATAATTACTAGAATGTTTAACCTGTCTTTTAAGTGTGACTTTTTTAACCATGAAAAATATAGTTTTACCAAGAGAAGAGTGGGGTTTTGAAAAATTGATATAGTATCTGCCAATACTTTGCTAGCCTTTTCTTTTGAAAGACAGTAAATATATTTTTGGAATGTTTTATCTGGTAATTGTCGGTAATAACAGGCCCAAGTAAAAATAGCTTTAGTTATATGAGTGAGGTCATGAAATTAAACTACAAGCATATGCTTGTCTGTCCACAGAAGGCCAAACCACACTACATCCTTTCCCCCTTATTATTTTCCACAAGTCAAGTGTAGGTCACAACACATCACAGTGTGAAGAATAAGGTTCCTTCCATCATGGACCTGAAAGTAAGACCTCTTTTCCTTCAGAGGTAAATCCTACTTAATACAGCTTCCTTGAATGGCAAAACTTGCTGCTCAATTTTTAATTTGATCAACTATGTCATTAACTTTTTTTCCCCCAGAGTAAGATATAGAAAGTTCTATCATGATAGTTTCTTAAGTATAATAATGTAAAATATGGCATTTTATATCTTATACACTAAGTTGTGTTTGAATGTGGGGGATGTTTTAAGTATGTACTTTATTTCTTAGAGCAGTTCACAATAGTTGATGCTCTTTTCTCCAGAACCCAAAACTTAAATGTGTAAAAGAGGTTTAAATGACCTGCCATGTTGCCCTATGCATTTTTCTTCCCTTGCACTCCACAAGAAGGGAACGAGTGCGCAAAGTGATAAGTGTGCCAAATACTGAAACTCTGACACCTCTCAGCTGTCCCTTCCTGCCAGAAGCGGGTGTGCAAAAGAGGCATGGGACACTCAGCCATCACAGTGGGTCACTTACCCGGCCCGGAAGACAAGTGACATAGTTCTCAGCCTGCCTCTGTTTCCAGTGCCAAAGGACTGGTCATGCTCAAACCGTTTCTCAGGTAGAAAAGCATAGGTCACTTTGCACTTAGGAAAAAATGAAAGACATACCGTGGCTATTGCAGTAACAACAGAGTAATGACCGCTGTAGTTTTTCCCTCCTTGGAAACTGAGAGAGCCCACATGCCTGGAATGAGCAAGCGATGATATGCCGGCAACCTGATACAGCACTGACTAAAATGACAAACATGTGAGGCTCAAGTGGCTTTAAAACATCATCAGCAACAAAACAGAGTTGCATTGTATAGTGCCTTATCTAACTAAGGCAGGAGAATGCCACCTGTGATTTCAGGAGAAACAGTATCTAATAGGGGAGAACAAAAGACCACGAGATGAAACCTACTAGATGTGTTGGATAAACAGAGATCAATCTGTATTTTTCTGGCCCCTAAACATGAGCACACTCTTGTCATTTCAGCTTTGTAACTACTTTTCTTAAGCCAAGGACTTTCAAACTAATGTACATGTTGGTTACTCTGAAGGCTTCAGTATGCTAAAAAAAAAAAAAACAACACTTGATAATTTTATCATGAACTTCTGGTGAATCAGGGCAAGACATATGCTTTCTTTAAAATATAAAGACTAGGAAAACAGTTACCTAGTATAAAAATCACTTTTCCTAATTCACATCTTCCTTTTCTGTTTTTTCTCTCTCATGTTTCTCCTGTTTGGTTGGCTAAGTAGAAAAGTTAATCAGATGCTGTAAAGCAGTGGTCTGCAGGCTTTTTTGACCTTGGATTCATCAGTAAAATGTTTTTGAACCCATACCTCTACTATAGATCTATTCATAAATTATACATATACACTACTGTAGATACATATTTTGTATGTAAAAAACCTATACACAAATAGATCTTTTTAATATAAAATGTTTATAAATATAAAAGTTTCAATAATTTCTTCTTTTACTTCCTGTCACTTTGAGGTCCGTTGTCAAAAACAGTTGGAAAATTGGTATACCCCTGCCTAGGTACAATACAATTTCCTATACCAGTCACACTAATAAATGCCACATGTGTCTAGGGGTTATTTTACAAGGTTGTTTTAGAGTCAGGCAAACAGCCTTTGGGGGAAAGGTCACTTTCCGATGACTAAAATTAGATTCCACCTTAGCAAAGGAAGGAAAAGAGTATACATCTGTTCCTATTCCTCAGGGGGAAGGTCCTAATGGTAAGAAAGATGTTTCATTAAGGACCTCCGGTTTATTCAGTAGAGTAGTAGTAAAACAGATCTTAGTATATAGGGAGGAAAGCCTGCACCACGGCAGAATCTCAGGTGTGTATGTTCAGTCCATTATTGTCCTGCTTTGCTCTGAGCAACCTCTGACTTTTGGCAAAGACCCACACAGCTGACTGTCCTCAGGACCCCGGTGGCATGCAGCATGGGATCCACATCCTGATTCCTCAGCCGTCACTCCTAAGAGCCCCTGGCATTGCATAGGGGCCAGGATCACAGAAGGGAGGCTGGGCTTCGCCTCAAGGAGCTTAGCGTCCACGTGGGGAGGCACACCAACAAGTAAGCTGACATGGAATTGATGCTGCCTAGAAGAATGTTCGGATCCAGCGGGGACTTGGGAAACGTGCAGCCTTTGCCATCTCAGGACCTGGGCAAGGAAATGAGGAGAATTTAACATAGAATGTTGGCCCCCGCTTTGTCCCGGAGGAGAGCAGACACAGGATGCGGGTCTGTCCCCAGGCTACTCCTTGCAGAAGAAGGATCTGGGTCTGTCCCCAGGCTACTCCTTGCAGAAGAAGGAGCTGTGAACAGTGCCGTGTGTGGTCAGAGCATGGAAAAGCCAGCTTGCTCGCTTTGTTTCTCCGAGGTGCTGTCTCCAGTGTGGTGCATCTAATTATGGTGAAAGATGAGGGAGGAGCCCGTGAAAAAATTAAAAGGCTGGAAGGAACAATATTTAAAGGGAAGCCACAGCTGCGCCTCATGTTTTTTTTAAAAGGTGAATGGAAATGACTGCTTGAGATAAACTGCAATAAACAGGAGCACAGAATGCCTGCTGCCATCCCAGACAAGAGCTCTGCCCTCCCCACACAATTACGGAGGGAAAGCAGCCGTCGACCTCCATTAACCCTCACGTCTTCCTGCCTGGAAGGGCTGAATACGCCTGAAGAGCTCCGTGGAGTTACTGAACCCTGGAGCCTGGCCTTACCTCGGCCACCTGGGGACAATCTTTTCAGCTTTCTGGGCCACGGTCTCCTTTTCTTTCAAGGGCGGAACTGGCCTGGTTGGTCTCAGATGCTCTAAATATGGAGCCTCTTGGCTCCTAGTTCAGGGTTCTTTCCATCCTATCACCCTGTTGGCACGCCTTCGTCAGCCAGTGTGGTCAGGAATGGGTTGTTTCAGGTAACTGGATTTTCCAGATATGTGGTATGTGAGTTCCCTGTGGGGGGGGGGGTATTTTTTTTTTTTTTTGAGATATAATTCATATACCTTAAAATTCACCATTCCATAGTGTATGTTTTGGTGGGTTTCAGTATATTCCTAAGATTGTGCAAACCACTGCTAATTCCAGAACACTTTCATCACCCCCAGAAAGAAACCCTGTACCCATTAGCAGTTACTTCTAGTTCCCCTCTTCCCCCACAACCATTAATCTACTTTCTGTTTTCATAGATTTGCCAGTTCTGGACATTTCTGGCTCTCTTTTATCCATTTCTGCACTCTTTTCACCAGCTTACCCCACCCCTACCCTTTAATGTTAACAACAGCTACCATTGGGTAAGTTTCTCTCTGGGCCAGGCACTGTGCCAGGTCCTTTCTGTATAGTATTTCATTTAATCCTTAAAACAACCTGTAAGATAGGTATTAGTATCCCTTTTTTCAGAAAAAGAAACTGAGGCTTAAAGCGTTTCTTTATTTTGCATCTGTAAGCATCAGAGTCAAGATGTTAACTTGGGTCTTCTTGACCCCAAATCCCCTGAACACCCTGCCTCCTTTCTGGTCATACCTGTGTCCGATTCTCCCAATCCTAAATCCACCCCGACATGGGAAATTGAGGACATCAGCTTCCTGGAAGTTGATGGAGGTTGGGCTGTTTCATAACCATGCAGTAGGTGTTTTGAACTGTTGTGTTCTCACTGTGATCCTGAATGACGGTGGTTTTAGAGACTTCTAAAATGTCACCTGCTAGAAAGATTCCCAGACAACACTTCCCTGTGTTAAAAAGTAGTCTCCGTGGCTAGTAATGGGAGAACCAGAAAGAGCTCAAGATGCTCCCAGCAGGGGCGCCTGGGTGGCTCAGTCAGTTAAGCGTCTGCCTTCAGCTCAGGTCATGATCCCAGGGTCCTAGGATCAAGCCCAAGCCCCACGTTGGCCCATGCTCAGTAGGGAGTCCATTTCTCCTTCTGCCCTTCCTCCCACTCGTGCGCACACGTGTTCTCTCTCAAATAAATGAATAAAATCTTAAAAAAACACACACACACAAAAACAATATGCTCCCAGCAGTTCCTGTTTGGAATATGCCACTCATAGGGGAGGAAAACTTTAGTTTCCCAGTGTATCCCCTCAGGGTTTATATTGAAACACTTCCACTACATAGTCATCTTTGTGGATTGCACCTGGGGCCCTGTTACCTTCATCAGAGTTCCCCCATTCAGCCAGTAATTGGCTACTAAACCTCAACCCCAGGTGTTAGATACCTTCGCTCTGGTCCTTAACAATTAAGAGTATTCAGGGACTGTTAGGGACTCTGCACAATAGCACTTGTGTCCACCTGCTCCTGTTTATATCGCCTCCCTATTTCGTGAGGAGAAGGAATACAGTCAATATGCAAAGCCATCCTCGGGATGAACTAATTGTAAACAAAGATCTCTATCCTCTGGACTGGCATCCCCACACTTTTAATATTGGGCAGTTCTCTGAAATAGGTGTCAGAAGACCCTGGGCCCTACAGTCATTCCCCTTAGGTGACCGTCCTGGACTTTAGGTCTCCAAGGCCAGCTCTCTCGTGAGTACTGATGCTGAGCAAGCCGAACCCAGGCCTCAACACTGCCCAACAGCCCAGCCTGACATCTAGTCCAGAGGACTTGTTTAGGCAGATCAGTGCAAGGATGCAAAGATAGGAGATTTCAACAGCATTTCAGGAATTCTTTCTGGACTGATTAGTGTAAGTGTCTGAAATGGAAAACATCAGAAATACAAACGGGAAAGAAAACATCCAAAAAGTATCCATTCGGTGATACAATGGAAAGATACCAGGTTATTTAACCTCTGTTTCCACTAATAATTGAAAAGCTCTTCCCAGGGGATAAAATAAGAGGCAAAAACTTGAAAAAACCTGCACAGTGTATTTATGCACTTGACATCCAAAAGTGTACAATTTATCTTCTTATAGAATGATGTTTTCATATTTTGATCTTGTGGCAAACCCATGGTTGTTTCAATAGGAAAATAACTAGTATCAGTATACTTGGGTTTTCTTTTGGGTATTTTTTTTGTTTTTAAGAAAATTCACACAATTTGCCTGATGAACAAATAAGTTCTGTACTTCTGGTTCCCAGAGTTTAAAAGCCTCCAACTCCTCCGCACTGGAATGCTGCCTATAAACGTTAGAGTAAAGCTGTCTTCCTTAAGAGCTGAGGAGAGAAATAAGAGTGACTTCTATTTTCCTAAAGGAAGAGTGCTTTTCCACAGGGAGCTCCAGAATCCCAGTTGCATTCCCTGGTGGATGCTGTTAATGGTGATGATGCCGATATCACTAGGCAAGAGATTGCACTGAAGCGAGGGGTTCATTAATTGCTTCAAAACAGGCATCCTGGCAAGGCCTTGGCAAGGCCGGGCAGCTGCAGATGAAATCCTCCTGGATCCAGAGTCTGGCCATCCGCATGGAACAGATGTGTACTCAGTTAGAGAAGAACCCACTCTGTGTTCCATCTAGCTACTTGATCTGTTCAATTGCTTAAAGCCAGGGTTCTCAAAGTATCTGAACCAGCAGCATCAGCAGCATCTGGGAACTTGTTAAAAAATGCGTTTTCTCAGCTGCACCCCAGACCTTCTGAATGAGAAAAATAGTCTGTGTCTTTACAAGGCCTCCAGGTGATTCTCATGCATAATCAAGTTTGAGAACTACCAGATTCAAGAAATTTGTGACAGAGGGCCACTTTGTACGTGTGTCTGCCTCTGCAGTTCTCCACGTGGCATACTGGTGTTCCAGCAACCTCCTGGCATCCTGAGTTTCTTTACAGGCCATGGGGTACCATGGTATTCATCAGCTTCTGGAATAATGCAGCCCCCCCACCCCCGTTCTTAGGAAGTTTTTCCTCAGCGGTGATTCCCATGCACCCTGAAGTGTGAGAAGCCCTGACCAGGCAGCAGTTGAGCAGTGCAGAAAGGAAGATGCCAGAAGGGGGATCTTCCAGGATTAGAAGTGAACTGAGTACTGAGAAGGTTAGCATTATAAAACAGGCACATCCAGGGGCACCTGGGTGGCTCAGTGGCTTAAGTGTCTGCCTTCGATTCAGGTCGTGATCTCAGGGTCCTGGGATCGAGCCCCGAATCGGGCTCTCTGCTCAGCAAGGAGTCTGCTTCTCTCTATCCCTCTGCCCCTCCTCCCCATTCGTGTGCTCTCTTTCCCTCTCCCTCTCTCTCTCTCAAATAAATAAAATCTTAAAAAAACAAGCACATCCAATAATAAAAGGTTATTTCTGTTCCCTTGGTGAACAAGTAAAAGTAAGAAACAAGTGGAACTGGGGTGGAGGGGAAGATCAATCCAGGGAAAAGATGGAAGACAGAAAATTTGGGGGAAACCGTTTTCTTTCTCCCAGGCCCACAACTGAATCCTGGCCTGGCCAGATTATTGCTGCTCCCCAGCTCACATCTGCCTTTATTCCTACAGACTGCTGTGCCATTCCCATCAGTCAGGTCCTCTGATTTTCTAGACCAAACTTCTTTAAACGTCTTCCTCCTTTGGGGAGTTTAAGGAACACCGCCCTTTTTATCAGACAGGCCCTTTCCGGCTACGTGGGTTTCATCATCTGTGCAGGAGTCAGAAGGAAGCAGCTGTTTGCAGCGTCCTGAGTGCCAGCTGGGTTGAGGTCTAGGATGTTATTTCCCAAAGCGTGTTCCTGAGAGGCCTGGTGGCCCCACAGCTACCCCCACAAAAAATACAGTGTGTCAAATAAATTTTAGAAATGCACAAGATACCCCCAGTCTTCCATTTACAAATTTATGTGCAGGTTAGCATGTGAAAGACAAGGTGGCCCCCACTTCAGAGGCCGGAGACCACAGGCAGGGCCAGAGGCGGGGATTTCGGAATGGTATCCATGTGTAAGGGACAGGCACTACCCCGTCCTGAAGAAAGTGTGCAAAGGACTTGGGGACATACCACGTTTGGAGAGGGCCAGTACCCACTCACGCAGAACATTTTGCTTTTTCTTTCTTTTACCAAACAGCCCTCTCTGTTCTTATCAAGCTTGGGGAATGGCAGTTGAGCAGCGGCACGGTGGGAAGGGCTGAGCATCGGCGTGTGGGGGCTGGAAGCGCTCAGTGGTCTGTGTTCTGAGGTCGTGCTCACGTGGTGCCCTCAGAAGCCATTGTGAGTCTTATCTGCCCGGGCACAGGGGCTGGCAGTAGGGAATTCAGCGACAGGCGAGGACAAAAACTCACTGCCTGTGGCTGGACAATGGTGAATTTCTGAGCACATTTTTACTCTTCTCTTGGTCTTGAATAGGCTTTCTGTCTCACAGTGATGAGCCACTATTCCTCAGCTGCCCATTTGCTTTTTGCAAGCAGTTATCCATTTTCCATGTTTTCCTTTTGTTTTAAGACGGTAGTTCCCAAGGCCATTTTAGGAATGGACATGGCTCCACATGCCAGAAGCCCAGCCAACAGTGTAGTTTTGAGTCTGCCTCTTCCTTTTCCTGGACACTTCCCTGTTCCTCACACTGGGGCACATTTGGGCTTCAGGAGGTTGGAGGACATAATTGCCCTGCAGGTATAATTCCTTAAAGAACAAAAGAATTTTGAAACTACCCCCCCACCCCCACCCCACCCCCCCACCCCCGCACACACACACATGGGCAACTGAAAGGAAAATAATTCCAGTTGTTGAATTTAAAGAGAAAAACTGTTTCACTAGTCAGTTGAATTATAGTTAGTTGAAATGTTAGGCATTTGTTCCAAAAGGAAGATTAAGCAGTGGTATCAAGGAGAGTGGCTCTGATGAGAAGGTATTTGTTTTGTAAATATTTGCGGCTATGATTGGGCCTTGGTGTGTATGTTTTCTCCTTTTCTGAAGCACATCACACCCATTTCTGGAAAGAAGTAGATCCATAACTCGTAAGTCCCACATCATATCTCCAACATGGCACCCACCATTATTTGCCTGGACACCTCACTCATCAGTGTGGAAGGGCAGAAAGATCCGGCACCAGAAGGATGGCCTTGAATCCTAGGTCTTCTGTCTAACAGGAGGGTAAACTTCCTTCACCCTCCAGTCCCTCATCTTCAAAGCAGGAACTGTTGGAGGATTAACCATAATAGCTACCATTTATCACACATTTACATTACCACCACCACTGCTGCTAAGCAATTTCCATAAATTTCCTCATTTTCCTCCCAACATCCAGTGAGATCTTTTACCTCTGGATTAGGAAGGGCTTTCCAAGCACAATGCCTTCAACGACACTTCAAAGAAAGCAATCTATTGACTTAACTACATTAACACTTAGATTTAAACTCAAAAAAGGACTAATATGCTTAATATAAAAATTTCAAAACTTTAGATCTTTATAGAAAAATAAGCAAAGCTAGAAGTAATTCAGAGAAAAGCAAGTACAGTAACTAAAAAAATCTAAATATTTTCACTGCTAATCCAAGAAATTAACATAAAAGAACACCACTTTTGCCTATCAAATAAAAATAACAGCATTTTTTTTTTTTTCAGTGAAAATAACTCCGCGTTAGCCAGGATGTAGTGAAAGCCACACCCTTTTACGTTGCTGGTGGGCATGTAAATTGGAACAGCTTTTCTCTAGAACAATGTGACAAAATGTGTCAAGAGCTTCAACAAATGTTCACACTCAGTTGATCTGGTAATTCCACATCCAGGAACTTTTCCTGAGGAAATAATCAGACACATGGGCAGGGATTTATGTAAAAATGCTAACTTCTGTGTTACTTTTCATTGGATACAACCCAAATGACTAACAATAGAAGGTAGTTCCATAGGCTAGAATGATATACAACCATTAAAAATTGCGTTTTAAAGAATACTAAATGATATGAGGGAATTTTCAGAATGAATAAACAAATATGATCCCAGTTTTATAAAAAGGAAAAAATACATAAGCTAAAAAGCTAAAAAGAGCTATCCCCAAAAACCCAAAATGTTAGCAGTGATCTATATCTAAGGGGTGGGATTATGGGTGATATATATATTATTTACACTTTTCTTGATTTGTTCAGTGGGATCCAGAGAGAGAGAGAAGGGAAGTGTGAGAGAGTGTGTATTATAAAACAGTCCTCTTCAACTGGTCATGAGATATCCAAGTACGGAGAATTGTAATTAATGTCAATAGAAATATTTTTAAGGCCTTCTCCAGTATCGATAGCTCTAGGGGACCAAGTAAATCAGGAAAGATAGACATGGAATCAAGGGTGCGTTCACACATTCACCCCTGGGATAGGTATTTTCTTCAAATAAAACCTCTGCCCGGCTAATGTTGGGCACCAGCATATTGTTGAACTTTAGTCATTAACATTCATATTACCTGCTGATTTTGGTTTTGGATATTCAATTTCACTCAACAGTTTTCTGACTGTAAAGATTATTGGGTGAAAATCTCTTTTGTATTTTATATGAATTAAGAAATAGGTTCACTAACTACACTAAATCTGCCCGGCAGATATTGGGATTTTGAAATGAACTTATAAAGATGACAAATGATATCAAATGGTTCTGTTTTGGCAGAACCATCACAAATACCAGCCTGCATATTTGGGAGGGTGGGTCGCTTTAATTAAATAAATTTAATAAAACTAAAAGCCGTCTTGCTCTCCTTTACAACCTTACGGTTACTTTGCCGTGCTCAGCCCGCGACAATGTATCAGCATCGCATCTGTAACTATATGAAGCAGTCTTCTACTGCGGGGGGGGCTGTACGCAAGCACACATACCCTATAGCTCTTGGGCATGACACAGCTCCAGTTGGGACATGCCGAAATGGACGGCTATCCAAATAAATAGATACAGGTATAATCCGTAAGTGTGAGAGTCGAAAGGATGCTATGGTTGCCAAAAATTGAAAAATGTTAGGGAAAAGGAGAACAGAGATGAGGGGTACTTGAACTAGAAGTTCGCAAACCTATCAAAACTAAAAATCTGCTGCTGGAGCCTGGAGTGTGTATTTTACACTTGATCTTAGCCAGAGACCAAGAAGCTATGGGAATGTGTGTTTTAAAGGCTGCGGGAGATTGGGAAATTCTGACGCGAACTGTGGAAGCTGGCAACTGAGAACCACTGTCTCAGCAGCACTGTGCTCTCGTGTATTTTATTCTGCTCTGTTGAATATGGGGCCCCCCAGCCCCCTGGCTGCGGAGCTCATGAAATGCAGCTAGTGTGACCTAGGAATTGAACTTTTAATTAATTAATTTTTCATCTAAATGTAAATAGCCACGTGTGGTTGATAACCACCATGTTAGAGCAGCCTTAACCTATAGTACACCACCTTCACTTGGGGGTGAAAAGAGACCCTTCCAGCAGGTTGTGCGTCTCATCACTGACACAGTGATGCTCGGATGGTAGCTCAGAGTTTTCACGTGTAATTTCTGGGTATTGTGGCAGCAGCTGTGGCTCCAGAACCTCCTACGGGGAGAATCAAGGGCCATCTTGCCTTCCGTAGCCACGCTCAATCATGTGAGCTGCTTTTGGTAATAAAATTTGCTTATTGTCTTCAGCCCCCACTCAGAACATCCGAAGGTGCTTTTCCCATCCTTCATCATCCCACAGAACAGATAACCAAGCTCTCGTTCTCACCCCAGGATTTCTCACTCACTATGTTTTTGTAGTTGTTTTATTTTTAACTAAGGAAACCATTTCTAATCTTCTCCCCTGTTGTTTAAAGGGTATAAAAGTTCAGCATGGTGAGTTTTTATGGGACTTTTATGGGAAGCCAAGTGTTGTAAACATATCCAAATTATCACAGTAGTATAGTTTCCCACATTCTTTTGCTATGCACACTGACCCTGACTTCCCTTCAAAATATGAAACAGATGGGCCCAATTAGAATTCTCCAGCTATTCCAGGCCCTATGTTAGGGTTCTGAACCTGGTGAGATCAGGAGAACTCTTGAACCAAGACTGTAAGCTAGGTGCAGTCAGGGGCTGCGATGACCCAGCCTGGGCTGGGTTCCACATTGTAATGTGGCACCTGCCATCTCCTAGAGGCTTGGTGCATATTGGCTGAATGAATTAATATTCTTGCAATAGAGAAAGTGGGCCAAAGAGACGATATACAGAAGAGAGAAGACAAGATCCTGGGAAAGGCCACATTTGGGATAAAAGTGATTTGATTTGGGACAAAGTGCTTGCCCTCCACGACTTTACTCTTACCTGCTGTCAAATCTAGCAGGTAAGAAGAAGGAAGATTGCAGCACCCAATAATCTAGTTGTCTTCCGGTGACCACCATTTAATACCACCGTGGTGATTTCCTAGACCCGTGATCGTGAAAGGCTCTGAAGAACTGAAATTGCTTGCGGAGGTGAAACCAGGAAAGATTGGGTGAATTTCAGCTCTTCATAATTCCCATGCTCTTGTGCTGTGGTCTCTTGGTGTTTCCTCTGAGGTTGCAGTTCTAAGAAACTTAGCAGTTAGACAGGCTATGGCTGTGATGGATCTGCCCGCTTATCAGCATTTTTTATTTTCCTGAAATTTTAGGCACAGAAAAATGAGAGAGAATCTATCCGACAGAAGTTGGCACTTGGAAGTTTCTTTGATGATGGCCCAGGAATTTATACCAGCTGTAGCAAAAGTGGGAAGCCAAGCCTTTCCTCTCGGTGAGTGTTCTTTTGAGTTGATTTTCTGATATGTCCCTAATGGATTTTGTCATCTGACTATACGTTTAATAAAAGATATCCTTTAAGCCCTTGAGTATTTTTCCCCATAATACTACCACTTTATTTGGATTCTAGACAGCCCCCTCCCCACCTGTTGGGTTTGTTTTTTGCTTTTTAGTTTTCGCCTAGCCACTTGAGGTCATATTTCTATATTTCATTTTTTTTTCCTAAGCACAATTCTGATTTTGCACTTTGATGGGGGAATCAAGCCACACTCTTAATCAAGCCAACTGATGCTTAGAGAAGTGTGGCAGACCACCAGAATTCCCATTAAGCAGTCCCAAAGCATCCAGCATCCCCCCCCGCCAGCCCCTGATGCATTTGATTGCAATGAATACTGGTAACTGAGAAATACAATTCCCACTTTGATCATTCGATGTTTATTACAGTACTTAACCTGTCCTCCAGGCATTTTTCCTTAATCTTAATTTATTTCAGGATATCATTGCTCATTTATTATAATTTATTTCAGGATACCATTGGTCATTTGCATAGCTTTTAATTCCAGTTAAAACGTATTAAAATTATAATTTTACCTAGAAAACAGGGCTGTAGACTAGAGCTTCCCAAACTTTAATATGCATATGAATCACTCCCTGTATAAATACTGGCTATATTTACCATGTTAAGCCAGGTGTGGGAGACACATGATAGCGTTCATGCATTTATTCAACCAACAGATTTCCACTCTCTCCTTACTGTGATGCCCAGAATTAGACGCTTTAACGTCTATTTAAATCTATTCTGTCTGGCTTTCAGTAAGCCTTGTATTTCAGTCTCATCCTTAGAGACTCATCTGAATCAGCAAAAATCAGAAAGCACACACACGCTCTCATATATGCACATGTAGGAGTCACCGCTGCGGGTTCATACGTGGAGACAGGAGTTGCAGAATCACGGCATCTCATCCTCAGCTGGGTGCTAATTGGGTCTCCTAGAATTCCCTCACTTTTCTCACGTGTCATTCCAGAGCTGGAAGGCCAGCCTTCCCTTTGCTGGAAAGCACCTCTTTCCCCTCCCAGTAGGATGTGGCAGGAGGAGCTCTCGCCTGGGGACCGGGAGACTGAGGATTAGTCCTAGTCAGTTTCTGATTTTGAGACTTTAACAATTTCGTTGTACCATGCCTCAGTTTCTTTGTTTTTTGTAAAATGAGATTTGACCATATAGATCTTTACTGCTTTTCTCTAATATTCCCCAAAGCCCCGAAAAGTTTTCTTCTAGAAGCCCCATCTCTCTGCTCAGCGAAGTCACATTCATCTGGCCCAAATGGGAGGTTTTGTTTTTAAAATCAAAGTTACACACACACATACACACACACGTGCATATAAGGCTCTGAAAATAGCATTAACAATAACTACGAGATGTATAATAACAACACAAAAGTTACAGTCCCCTGTCCCATCTGTCTCTATCTTGTCCCACTCTCCAGAAACAATAACTTTTAACTTTTAACTCTTAACACTAACTTTTAACTCCTTTTTAATAAAAGGTAATTTACCTATATATCTCTAAGTAAAATGCCTATTTTCTTAGTCTTTACTTTAAATAACCATCTACTGACTACCAGCTATAGAAAATGATGATTCACATCTTTTGCAGCCTTCCCACAGACATGTCAATATAACTCCCCATATTCTCCCTTTATAATTATTTCATAATCTGGGGTCAAATAACGTTCATTGTTTACATTATTAAGATCATTGATTATTTACACTGAACCATGTAGTAAGCTGTGATTACTTGAGAAGCATCACTGTTTGTCTTGAAATGAGAACTGCCCCATTTTTTTCCCTTTGCCAGTCCATGGTTTTGACTGCTGTATTATCTTCCACTGTGTGAGTCTATCACACTTCATTCAGCCACTCTTCTGACTATCGGCACTGAGTTGTTTCGGGGGTTTTGCTCTTGTAAACAGCACTGCTTGTAAACACTCTTGAACATGTCTCCTGCTGCCCACATGCAAGAGCTTCTCTTTGGTGCACACCTAGAAACAGAATTACTAGGAAAATACGTGAATGTTCACCTTCAGAAGATAATGCCAGAAGTGTTCTCCAGAGTGGTTGCAGCAAGTTACACTGCTACCAGCAAGGTTGCAGAGATCCTGTGGATCCATAGTCTTTCTCACACGATATTGCTCATCCCTTTTATGTTTGTGTTAATTCAGTGGGTATTAAATAGTATTTCATTGTGTTTATTAGCCATCTTTGCTTTCCCTTCTGTGAAATGTCAGTTTGGGTCTTATATCCAAATTTCTATTGTATTCTTTATGCTTTTTAAAATTGTTTTATCAATGTTCTTTTGTCATGATACTCATCCTTAATATGTTGTATGTATTGCAGATATCTTTTCCCAGGTTGTAGCCTGTCTTTTCACTTCCTCACTGTGTCTTTTATGACCAGAGTTCTTCTTATCAAATTTTCATAGTCCATGTTTTCTGTGTCTTGTACAAAAAATCTTCTACCCTAGGGTCCAAAAGACATTAACCTAGATTTCCTACCAAGAGTTGAAAGTGATTTTTTAAAGTCTGTAATCAATCAGGAGTTGGTTTCTTGATATGGTTATGGAGGAGATGTCTAATTTCATCTTTTTCCATTCACATGACCATTTTTTCCATCCTGTTTATTAAACAATCCCTCTTTTACTCACTGATCTGACAGACCACTTCTGCATATACTATACATTAATGGGAATACATTCTGTTTCATTGGTTAGTGTTTCTATCCCGGCACCAATACCATACAGTCTTAATTACTGTAGCCTCAAAATAAGTCCTAATATCTGGACAGGCACGCAAGTCCCTCTCCTCTTTTTCTTCAGAAGTGTGCTACCGGTTCTTGCTTTTGTATTCTTCCATATCAACTTTAAATCATCTAATCAAGTGCAGCAAAATACTCTCTTGGGATTTTGACTAGAATTGTATTGAATCTATAGATCAATTCAGGGAAGAATGCCTTTTCACAATATTGTATCTCCCTACCCATCAACATGGCCTTTGTCTCCTTTATTTAGATCTTATCGAGTATCTCTTAATAAGGTTCGTAATTTCTCATTTACAGGTATTGTACATCCTTTGTTGTATTTATTTCTAGATACTTGGCATTCTGATATTATTTTAAGTTCTCTTTGATAATGCATTCTCGTTGCTTTGCTGCTGGTGAGCAGAAATGCAGCTTAGTTTTTATACTAGCCTTAAATACATCCACTTCGTTATATTGTTCCTACTATTTGTCTGCCCTCCTGTTACTTCTAATAAAGTTGTCTGTAGATTCTTTGGGTTTTTTAAATACTGTCATCTGAAAAACAGCAGCTTTATTCCTTTCCAATCCTCACGCCTCTGGTTTTTTTCTTTTATTGCATGGGTAGCGCCCTAATATATTGAGGATTAAAAATGGTAGTAGTTGGAATCTTTAGCTCATTTCTCATATTAAATGAATACTTCTAGTGTTTCCTCATTTAGGATGATGTTAATTTTAGGTTTTCTTTAACGTCTCTCTTTATATGAGTTAATTATATTCCCTTATATTCATAATTTGTAAAGAATTTTTATCATGACTAGGCATATAACTATTACATGCTTTTTCTGCATCTGTTGAGATCATTATAGGATTACCTCTGTTAATCTATTAATGAATTACTGTATAGATTTTTAAAATATTGAACAATCCTTGCATACCTAGTATAAAGCAAAATTGGTTGGATTTTTTTTTCAGACACTATTGAATTTTATTTATAATATTTTGTTTAGGATTACTACACTTATATTCATGAGTGACATGGGTCTGCTGTATTCTTTTCTTATGGTATTTTTTTCTTGTTTTTGTATCAGGGCAAGGCTGGCTTAAAAATTAGTTGGCTACAAATAATACATTATATGTTAAAAAGAAAAAAAAAAAGAAGATAGTAGGAAGGGAAAATTGAAGAGGGGGAAATCGGAGGGGGGGCATGAGCCATGAGAGACTATGGACTCTGAGAAACAAACTGAGGGTTCTAGAGGGGAAGGGGGTGGGGGATGGGTTAGCCTGGTGATGGGTATAAAAGAGGGCAGGTATTGAATGGAGCACTGGGTGTTATACGCAAACAATGAATCATGGAACACTACATCAAAAACTGATGATGTAATGTATGGTGATTAACATAACATAATAAAATAAAATTTAAAAAAATTAGTTGGTTACATTATTACATAATGTCTAAGAAAAGTCTGCATAATATTAGAATATGCTATTTCTCACCTGTATAACTCTCATGCCTGGTATTTACTTTGTGTGTTTGCTTTAACTGCTTCCAGTTTTTAGATGGTGTTAAGATTGTACATGCTTCTTATTTCTTCTTAAGTCAGTTCTGGTGGGTTGTATTTTTCTAAAAATTTGTCCCACTTTAAGTTTTCAAAAATTTTTGAAATGATGCTTTCTCATTTTACAGTAGGTATTGATTATAGGTAAATTGTTTAAAATGTTTTCTTCTGATTTCTACATTGTCCATGATGTTTTCTGAGTTTATTTTTGTTTGTTTTGATTTTTGCCCGTCAACAATTAAGTGTAAAATGCTAAATACTGTAAGTGAACTCTATGGTTGGGGCTTGGTGACATACATTGTTTCCTCTGAGGGACCTTCCCTGACCTCCCAATTAAAAAGTGAACACCCAACATACCTATCACTTTCTCTCCTCTTACCCTGCTTATCCTCTTACCCTAATTTGCTTTCCTTTGTGGTCCTTATCACTACCTAATATTGTATTATATAGATATTTTTTCTTCTTTTGATTCATTCTTTGTCTTTGTCTAAAACTAAAATATGGGCTCCAAGAGAGCAGGTCTATTTTGTTCTCCACCATAACTATTGACTAAATAGTGCCTAATACAGGGATGCCTGGGTGGCTCAGTTGGTTAAGCGACTGACTCTTGATTTCGGCCCAGGTCCTGATCTCAGGGTCCTGGGTTCTAGCCCTGTGTCGGGCTCCATGCTTAGTGGGGAGTCTGCTTGAGGATTCTCTCTCTCTCCCTTTCCCCTCTCCCCGCTCCCCCTGCTCACATGCTCTCTCTCTCTCTCAAATAAATATATCTTTAAAAAAAATAAAAATAATTAGTACCTAATACATAGTCCCTAAAGATTTGTTGAATTTTGTTGTATTAAGGAATTGTGAACTTCCCCTTAGAATGGTCAAATAAAAATGCAACTATTTCATTAGGGTGCCTCCAGATAAAAGTATGTAAAGCTCTTTTCTTTTGGACTCTAAGTGGCCACCGAGAACTCTCCAACCTCATCCTGAGGGGTTTTAAGCCTGGCTGCCAGTATTTTAAGGCTCTAGCAGGGGAATGGTGGAAGGTTCGTCATGTAGAATGTTATTTAATTCCTTTGATGTCAGTAAAGGCCCTCCATTTGATACTTCAGCTGTGCTGAGTGTGCCCCATTTCAGAGCTCCCCTGGTTCAACCTCTCGAGATAGTAAACTTCCTCGTTCTCCCAGGCCACAGCGGACAGGGCAAATAGAGGGTCTGGATAGTCCTTTCGGTTGCTCAGTGAGTCTTTCTTGGTGTGCAGGGCCAGCGCACTCCCCGGGCTGCAGTGTACCTGAGCGTGTCTGGGCCTCGGCAGTGCTCGTGTATGTACTTCCTCCCCCAGCCATCCTGCAAGCACCCAGCAAATTGCAATCTTAAGTCAAATACCTCTCACCCATCTGCATTTTATCTTCCAACATTTTTTCACACTCTCTTGTGTGCTATTGTCTCCTTTCCCACTTTCTTTGTCCCTAGAGGTTTATGCCTTCTTTCTTCCTCTAGTATTATTTTACCAGGATTTCAGAAGAGAGACTAGACAAATACCTGTGTTCAAAATGCCATGTTGAACTAGATGTCTCTTGAAAGTTTGGGCCAGATGGCTTCCTGGAGGATGGTTTTCATTATTTCTAATAGCAGAAGTATCTTCTCAAATAAAATCCTGTGCAGAAACCCTGTGTGTAAAACCAAGCTGTCCTCCTGTAGTTTGGGAAGACAGAAGAAGAGGGTCTGGGATACCCCTGCCCTGAAAATGCCTCCCTGTCATTTCCCCTCAGTGCCCCTCCCCAGGCCTCCACCCGAGGACCTCTCTCCAGCACTCCCTACACGCCCCCAAAGCCTACCCGAAACTCTTCAGGCAGAGCCAAATTTGAAAATCACTGAGTCGTCATCTACCCCCGGTGTAGACACAGCTATTGAAACACATATGGATCTCACAGTAGCTCATAACAAGCTCTGCTTGTTGACTCGCCATAAGGAAGATTATTTATATCCTGTTTTTTCAGATGTTTTCATCTCCACATTCTGGGATGAGATCATCCTCAGTGAGAACACGGTGACTTTTTGGATACCCTTTAGGATGATGGCTAATGATGAGACTTAATGTTTCTAAGAAATATCGCTTTATCCCTGTAAATGGAAAGTCTGCAAAGACTGACTGTCATTTCCCCTTGTCAGTAATAATGTAAGAAAAAAGCCTCAGGAAATGTTCAGTTGCGATTGTGTAACCCACATTCGCCATCCCTATTAGAATTAATTTTTTTCTAATGTATTACAATCCCTGAAATTCTTCATTGAGCCGGAAATACCTCACCTCTTACTTACAAAAGCACTTGAGGGACGTTAGAACTTGGAAGTCCATTAATATGATGCTCCAGAATGCACGAGAGTACATGTGCTGAATTATTAAATCATCAGAACCAGGTAAATCTTTTTTGACTGTATGACTCCAAAGAGCTCAGTGCTCAATTTTAAATGAGGCCGAGGACTTAAAATTAATTGGCCAAGCAATGGATTCTGAGGTGCTGAGCTTACTTTTAAGATGAGACGTCCCCAAGTAAGTGGGACCTTTGGCAAAATCATGGAGTTCTATTTATGTATTTTAAAGAAGGTGCATTCACCTGTAAAAATTATCTTCATACACACTGTGTGAGAAATTGTGAAGTAAGCTGAGGGTCTTCTGGGAAGACATGTATGAGCTATTCCTGTGAGTGTAAGGGCCTCCGAGTTGCCCTTTGGGTTTCAGCCCCACTGAATTTTTCTAATTGGTGCTGTCTCCCAAAGCACTTCTTAAAAGAGCGACAAGCTGTTAAATGTAAGCGAGGCTTATAATAATCCCATAAAGACATTTCATGCCTAATACTGCAGCAAAAGAAATTTTGATATTGCTTCATAACTCAACTAACTAAATTTGACTTACGCTGAAATACAGCAAATATAGGAGGCGCCATTTCTTCTTCAGAACATGCTAATCCACACATAATCAGCCTTTTCGAACTGAGACTATATGACCTTTGTTATTTTTCCCTGTTTAGAAATGTTTCGGTGAAACCTTTAAGAAAGCTTAAAAGGAAAGGAGAAAAGTGAATTACCTACTCTACTTTTGAAATAGGTTTCTAAGAAATATTCAGTGTAGTCACGTTCTTGAAAAAAAAATACTCCTTTTCTCTTAATACTAGTATCATACTTTCCTATAAACTATTTTTTTCATTGACGAAATTAATCTTGAATCACCGTAATATTTTGGGACTCTGAGTTGGTACAGCTCGGTGTTATTAAAGGCCTGGAGCCGGCTTGACTGCTGTGGGAGCACAGAGCGGTCATTGTAACAGACAGCGGGGAGACCTTTCATTTTTCAGACATTACACCCTGATCTGACATTGCGGAGAAAACGTCTGTGGCCTTCTCCATTCTCCTCGCCCCAGACTAACCATAAAATAAACCTGACTCTTCCCTCTCTTCTTACCTTACCCCAAGATAGATTTTTATTTACATACATATACATATAAATATAAATACCATCTTTTTCATGAAGTATACAGCGGGAAGGTGGCACCTGGAAGAGGCTATACCCTTCTCTCTAAACACTGTAAATATTATGAGAAGCAAATTCCCCAGAGAGCTTTTGAGCAGCTGGTTTGAATAATGATTACTGTTTACGCATCTCAACCATTCCAACATCCCCGAATCAGAACCCATTTCTTTGTTATTCTTACAGGTTTCTTGGTGAATGGCTGAGACCAGACCAATCATAGATACCTACCCCCTTCTCTTGGGTTTGGGCTGGGGATGGAGGCTGGGGAGGCACCCAGCCCAGGGAGTTGTATCAACTGGACAGATAACAGTGATGGAGAGAACCTTTAAAGAAATTGGATTCACAGGAGCTTTGACTATGAGGAATTGGGAATCTGCATATACATAGCCACAGAATCCCAAGTTGAACCAGCATCATTTTGCCAGGAAAGTAAATCATCCTTTTGTCTCTAACAGTAATAATTTTTGCATTATTTCCTGGAGAAAGAAGCAGCGTAGTCCTATATACCCAGCATGGGTGAGGAAAGAGGTAATCCCATTTCAACACAATGAAATTTGCTTTCCGTGGCATCTCTCTTGAAGTAATAGGTACATACTCTAGCAACCTATTTATAACATGCAACGTATCTTTTAAACTTCCTATTAATCTCCTACACATGTACCAATAATTTGCTTAGGAAACCCTTCGTGTAAGTAATTCCAAGATACATGTCATTGTAAATGGTAGTTTACAAATTATTTTTTTACGCTGTTTGAAAAACAATTAGGTAATCTACAGGAAACCTGTCATTTTTTTATGTCCTCCTCCAAGGATTACCTCTACTATTCTAAAATAGCACACAATTTTAAAAGTAAAGCAAGATTTGAAGTGGATCTTTTGAGGAGTCATAAGATGAAAATGGCAAAGCAAATTTAATTATATAAGCAATTCTTCTCTCTCACAAACCTGAAAGAAAAGCAAAATGGTATTTGTGAAATTTTCTTTGTCTAATAAATAGCCTCACTTTACAATAATGCCAATGACCCCAGTTTAATTAGGTGCAATTAATTTTGTGCAAGCGGAAGTTGACATCTTGCTAGAGGCAAAGCCAGCTGTGCTGTACCCTGTCTTACGAATTTTTTTATTATCACCAATGAGAATTCAGTTGTTGGAACTGTTGCAAAAGGGTGGGTGGCAGGGAGGAAAAGGCCACAGGGCTCCATTTTATATTTAAAAATGGCTCCAGTGGACAGCTAAATGTTTAATTAAAAGAGCTTCTAGGAATGATTTTTCATTGGCGCATCATCTCTGACAAGTGATCCTGACTTCATTACTGCTGTTCGCACTCCCTTTGGACACTGTTCCCATACATGTGTCTGGACACATGCAGCTCAGATGAAGACTGCGTTCCTTTGAGAGTTCACAAAAGCATTCACTGCTACGAGAAAACACTCCCACTGACTGCAAGTGGGCTGTGTCATCTGGAGGTTTAACACAGTCCTTTTGTTCAATCTTGGAAAATTTCCGTGCCCCTCAGATTGCTCTCGTCCACATTATCACATGCTTTGAAAACCCCCTGCCACCACCATTCCACATGCCTCCTTAACACTTAGGGTTTTATTTTAGTGATTGAAAGAAGCCTTCTGGACTTATTTGGATATATACTTTTATCACCTGTGTCTTGTACATATTTAAAAAAGTAATGTATGTTGGTTAAGATAGTCTGAAACCCTCTTCATGTTCAGCATCCAACTCTCCATTTAACCACTTAGCCTCCGAGTTGTCAGTCTTTGCTTTTCCCCACAGTGTCCCCCTCTCTGCCATCAGGAGATGCTGTGCATCACCTTCCAAGCCTTGTTCTGCAGGTTTGGATGCTGGAGCTTTGTTGTTCTTATCAGAAGGCATGAATACCTGAACTACCAGATCCCACCTCTTCATGAGTGGTCCTTAACTGGTTTGTTGGCTGAGGGGGTGACAGCTCAGTGAAAGTCATGCCACCAGCCGCTGGAGTGGCTGAGATTGTGAGACACCTGTCTTTAAAGATGGCAAAATATGAACAACCACGCTTCTTAGAATCAATGAAATTCAGTAGATCTACGTTCTTTTGAATGACTGTGTATAATTCAAATGACCACAAATTAAATCATGAAAAAGAATGTCTTTGCGGGGGGCGCCTGGGTGGCTCAGTCGGTTAAACGGCTGCCTTCGGCTCAGGTCATGACCCCAGGGTCCTGGGATCAAGCCCCGCATCGGGCTCCCTGCTCAGCGGGGAGCCTGCTTCTCCCTCTCCTGCTCCCCCTGCTTGCTCTCTCTGTGTCAAATAAATAAATAATTTTAAAAATCTTAAAAAAAAAAAAAGAAGAATGTCTTTGGGATAAAGCTTATCTGCAACCAAGCCTAAGTGATTGCCCAGCTTTTTTAAAACATGAATATAAAAAGTGGTGAAAACAGGATTCAGTGTACAAGAGAGTAAAAGAATTTGCACTTGAGATTGTCATCAAATCCAGTCATACCGCTCAGAACCATGCACAGGCACTGACTCTCCAACTGCCATATCTTTACCCCCGACACATGAACATTATCATCGGTCTGGGGGCCACAAGCATTTCTTCATCTCCAGCAGCCGAAATTCATCTGTATTTATTTGTAACAGGTCAGAAAAATACAAGTTTAAACTCTGTCTGGGCTGAGAGGAGTAAATAAGCAGGCTGGCTTTAAAAGCACAGACATTTAAATGTGTATCAATTACTTCCGAGTCTACAATCTACTGCAGATCCGAGCGGGGAGAATGGGATTGAGACTGGGCCTGGAAGGGATGTCAACATTTGATAAAAGAGTCCATCTCCAGAAATGTTTGCTTAAAAGAACACGGTTCTTGCTGCCCTCCAAGAGGATCTGCTGTCCCAAGCCCCTTGCCAAAACCAAAAGGCCAGCCTGACTCATATGTGAGTGATGCTCCCTGCATAGCCACGTCTGAGTCAGACACACAGCCGTCCTCTTCCAGCTGTCAAACATTTCATCCTACTCACCTTTTCTTCAACACACAAGTGCTAATCAACTCACCCATTTCCTCTCCTTTTCCTTTTTTAATTCCTGCTAAATGCCCACACATGACAACTCAGAGGAGATCAAAGGAGAGAAATTCAAAGTCAACTGAATTTCTTCCACCAAAAAAGATCTAGGTATATTTCCTGCCATTTTTTCTATGCATAATATATCTTCACATTTTTGTTTACAAAATTGGAATCGTAGTTTACCTACTGTTTTATAGCCTGATTTTTCTTCACTTAACAGTGTATCAGGAACATTTGCCCATGTTCATAACTGTTCTTCTATCATATGTATTTTTACTAGCTGCATAATGGCCATTATATATTTCACCAAATAAACTTAATCAATCTCTTATTGTTAGCCATTGGAATTGTTTCCAGTTTTTTGTTTTGTTTTTGTTTTTTTGCTTTCTTTTTTCATCTTTTCTTTTCTTCCATTCATGAATTTATTCTGTCCTCTTAAAGTGCCCTGGCCTCTCAAAACAGATTCTTCTAGAGTACAATACCATCTTTGTGACCTGTGCAATTTAACCTCTGAATCCTAGTTTTCTCATACGTAAAATGAGGCTCATAATACTTTAGTGTATCTAAGGGGTAGAGGTAATATATATATGAAGTGCCTTAACACATAGTAGATGATCCAAAATGGTAACTCTTGGGGTGCCTGGGTGGCTCATTCAGTGAAGCGTGTGACTCTTGATTTCGACTCGGGTCATGATCTCAAGGTCGTGAGATCAAGCCCTACATCGGGCTCTGCACTAGGCGTGGAACCTACTTAGGATTTTCTCTCTTCCTCTTCCTCTCTAAAAAAAAAAAGTAACTTTTTATTTCAGAATGTAAATTGCTTAGAAATCATTTGGTTTTGATTAAGATGAAAGTAGACCACATTTGGTACCTAAGAGAGATGACTGTTTTATTCCATCGTCATTCCAATAACACAAGAAGCCTCATTCTGGTCTTCAATTCATGGTAGAAAATATTTCAGGTGAAATGCATTTTTTTCAACATTAAGATCGTATAATTCCAAATTTAATTACATGTAAGTGGTCATTAGTGAAGAAACTGGACACCGATGTGAAATTAGAACCAACAGCTGTCTGGGGAATGCAAGTATTCATAGTTCTTGGGAGAATCAGGTGAGGATACTGGGGCTGTGATGCTTCACCAAAGAAAAGCTGATGAATGCCTCTTCCCCTTTTCTATCAGTTTCTTACGTGGTGAGAAGATTCTGTGGCTGTGTGGTGTTGGATGCCATCCAGCCATCATGCGAACATGTACAGATGGAAGGTCCAGAACTAGCCTTAGAAAAGGAAGCAGAAAAAGAAATTATGTGCAGGATTAGGAGAAAAAAAAAACCTAGAGAGGGCCACTCACACCCCAGCCACCTTTGGAGCTGCCTTCCTCAGCTTTCGCAGAGGAAGCCGAATGCCTGAGTCCTATAAGATGTGGGGTCAGGATGGGACATAAAGAGACATGGTGTCCCCTCTTGTCCCCAGTCCTCTCTGCGGCATGGAATTTGGAGCTACCATGAACTTCTCTGGGCATGTGCGTGCCAGAGGGTGGGCTTTCCCATCTCTCCTGCCTTTATCTCCCCCGCCCCCCGCCCTGCTCCGATTTCCCAAGACCTTTCTTCTGCAGTTCCCTGCTCAGTCACCCTTCTTGGTTAACACCTTATTTACTAATGGATGTCCAGGTCATAAAAGTATTCTTTTCTCATATAGGGAGTATAGGGATGGATAGATAGATAGTATCTACTACGTGTTTTTCGAGTTCTCTTCCAATGCTCTATGTAGTCCACATTTCTATTTGTACATTATGATTTAATGATCCAAGCACATGGTACCTGTTGGAAGACTTGGTACCCATTAAAAAACCGGATTTCTGTTCGTGGTTCAACTACTAACTATGCATCCACTTAACAGAGGGGTCATGAACTATAAATGCCTTCAGGGGTCAGCAAGAAACATACATGAGTGAAAAAGCCCAGATACAAGGCAATAGGGAGTAGCAGGGACTGTAACAAATTAGAAACTGTTATGCCCTGGCCAAAACGGACAGCAGCTATTTAGCACCAGCATGTTGGTGCCGTGGAGTTTGCAGAGAAGGTATTCCCTGATCCTCAAATGAATGAGTGAATGAGTGAACAGTTAAACATCCCTTCTCTAGTATAAAAATCATTTATATTTTGTGTGTGTCTGTGATGATATATGCTGGACCAGCAATATTCACACCTGTTACATAAATACCAGTCTTTTCTAAAAGTCCAATAAATGATCATCCCATGCATTACACACCGCTTAGAAAAAGAAATGAACACAATCCCACAAAATAAGAAATAGCATTTTAGAATAGTATTTCCACAATAACAAATATTGGGTAGCAGAAGAGGGGGGGTGTCAGGGTTTGGGGATGGGAAAAGTCTTTTATCAAAGGAGTAGCAACACCTCATTTTAACCCACCTCAGCACACCCCGCAGGGACCCATCACACATTCAGGACATCGGGAGCTCACCCAAACCACAATTGTTCTCGCATTCTTTCTTCACAACACATCCTTAGAAAGATGAAATGCGTTTACAGCTACCCTTAGGTAATTACAACCCACATTTTATATTCCTTCTCCTTTGAAGGTTTCATGAAACAAAAAAAGATATATTATAAAAATATGGGTGATTATTGTGCATAAAGTCTTTGAATAATGCATCAAAGATCCATTAAAATACATGGAAATAACATATTTTAATGGCCCAGCCACAAACTAGTTGGGGATATTGAGCAACAAATGATAGAGCAGGGCCAGTGGCTCCCACAGCCACTCTGGTTGTGGATAGAAAATGAGCAAGGCATGTTTGAAACCATAAGCATATGGGTAGTTCCTTCTCGGTCCGCTTCTCGAGGAAAACCAAACAATTACCTTAGAAGTATAAGCAACTGCAGGAGGTATAAGCCCCCTAAGATTCTATTAGCAGACACACGGGCAAGAGCTAATAAACCCAGACCTGAGGTTCAGTGTAGTATGGGGGGAAGGGCCCTGGATTCAAAAGCCAGAGGTTCAGCCTGTAGTCTCTTCTTTGTGACTTTGTACCAGTTACCTGTCACCACAATGATGATGTCTAATCCAAAAACAGCCGTATCAGCGGCATACAGTAATAAACATTGATTTCTGTTTAGGAGCCTCTAGGTTGGCCGAGCAGTTCTATCAGAGATGGGCTCCTGTGGGCTTACTCGCGTCTGCAGTCCGCTGCAAGTGGGTCAGGTGCCTTTACCGCCCTTGGCCGAGCTCTCTCGGGCATTCGGGGCTTCAGTGGGGACAACTGCTGATGGAGCTCGGTGCTAGGAAGTCACTCATCTGCCAGCAGGCGAGCCTGGACTTGTCCTGAGGGGGAGACTTGGCACCGGAACACTGGTACTTCGTGTGCATCCTGTTGGCAAGACATGTCAGAAGCCAGCCCGGGGGGAGGGAAATAGACTCCAGCCCTTGAGGGGAGAAGCTGCAAGGTCACATTACAGAGGGGCAGGTGCAGGGAGGGGAGAATCGGGACCATTTTTACAAAGCAGGCTGTTACGGGTCTGGGGAACTTTTTTGACGTCTCTGAGTAACTAGCTCTTACCTTGCCTGTTACCCACAGGTGGTTTTACAGCCCAACAAGGCAATACGAGCGAACATCATTTTAAACTCAAATTCAGTGCAACAGTTCAAGTGAAGTTAACTAAGGGATGGTGTAGGGGGTAAAAACCACAGAATCTTAAACGTTTCTGTGTAGACACCGGCGGTCTAAGCTGGTGCTGGGACACTGCTATTTCTAAAATCAGAAAACACCAAGTAGCTCTGGGGTTCAGAACGGGCCTCACAACAGCCCAGTCCCAGTCACCTCAAACCACGGCCAAGGACAAAGGCCAGATTCACAGTGGCTACCGCCCTACTAGGAATCACAGCAGACTTTAGGATCATCAGTCTCCTCCGGGAATAAACTGGTCTTGCCCTTGTATTTTGAAAAAAATATTATCTATATACCAGATTATATTATCACTTGGCTAGGTTTTTGAGATACCGTCCTCTTGGTAGTTCAAAACCTTTCACCTCTGCCATCCTCTTGGCGTTGTGCGTATTTTAATAATATCCCCGGCAATGGTAGTTGGAAGTCAGCACAGGCGTTTTACAAAAAAAGGTCTTCCTCGCCCTAAAAGCCAGCAGATGTTTGTGCTGAACGCCCTCCCGACTAAATGCCTTCCTGCTGCTGGTGAGCAGGCGCTGTCACTAAGAAAGCCCCTTCCACTCACGCTGGGATGCCCAGAAGACACAGTCTTTGTGTCTTCATATTTGTGAGCGTTGTCCAGCTGGAACACCCTCTGTCCGGGTCCCGGGGCTCCCTGTCAGTAACTCCGGGCTGCAGTGTGCTTTTTCACTGCCTCGCGGTTCATAAGGGGAAGAGGTTTCCGGGATGACCAGGACACAGACCTTCCAGCTCTAATATCGACAGGCAAGGCAGATGGCAGGCAGCCTTTTGCGTGCAACACTCTGCTAAATGCTGCTCGAAACATCAAGCAACCTTGACTTGGATACCTTAAATTATATCGCTAATTAAAAGATGAGGATCATGTTTCGTTTTCACCTCTGACGTTGCTTGAGAGATCCAGGCAAATTAGACCCCTGGCAGCATGGATCTGGCAAGACTGTGTAGCCTGGGTCTAAGTGAGGCCGGGTGCACCGCAGTGTGCGGGACCAAGGCCGGGGACTCCAGGTTGCAGGAGTGAGCCTCAGAGCAGCCGTGCTTCCCCCCAGGGTAGGGAGGGGGGGAGGCAGAACAGGGGTTATCATTGCTTGACCCTGTGACACAGAGGCCTTCGAGAGCACCAGGTGGCCCCACTCACCCCCCAGCCGGACTGCGATTGAGTTTCCCCAAAGCCGTCTTCATCTTAAAACCTGCTTAAAGGCTAAAGGCAAACAAATCCTTCTTGAAACCTGAGTCCATTTTAAGATGTCTTTACTAAAATCCCCTCTGAACCATTAGCTGTTATGTCATATAATTTCCTTTTCCTGAGAGTAACATTCTTGGTGATTACTGCTGTAAGGAATTATAAGTCTCACCCCGTAAGAAGCTCTGTTCAGTTTCCCACGGTGATAATGTGGTACTAAGGCGATTTTCTGAATTTCTACCTGAGGTGTTTTTTCATTTCATTCTGACTACTAAATCTTTCCCCTTTTTTTTTTCCTTTGCCTTTCCTGAGTTAGAAATGCTGTATGGTTTGGTTGATTGAGGTCTGCGTTGATCCTTAGCACAAAGGTCAGTTGGGGGCAGAATGACAGAATTTATGATCAGACTTTCTTCAGAATGAAAATATATATCCCCGGATGTTTTAAACCTTATTTTGTAATGGTATCATGGGTTATTATATTTTTTTATAATCTGTGCACCCAGTGGCCAGACACTTCTTTTCAAGACTTTAGCAGTTCAGTAAATAGAAAATGTTACGTATTCCTAGATTCAAATTAAGTTTAATTTAAAATGCCTTTTTAATTTTAAAATATGCTTTTAATGTGTTTTGTTTAATTTGCAGTTTTACTTCCCACTATTTCCTAATCCATATATCTTGAGTTTTAAATTAAAATTAAATTAATTTTAAAACTTAATTATGTGGGATCATAGGGTAACCTGAACATATTAGATTTCTCCAGGGGAAAAAAAAACTCCAATGGAAGAAAATTAAAAGGCAATAAATTCCAGCTCAGTAGAAGCCCAAACTGCCGAATAGTTTAAGACAGCTTGAGAATACTGTCAGAGCTACTCAAGGCCAGGCGAGGTCTTCAAGTAAGTGACTTTAGAGGTCCCTTTACAAAGCCGCATCACCTTTAAAATTCTGTATTCCTTTGGGCTTTCAGAAAGTAGAAAAAGGAGGACTATGAATATGTACAGAATACTTACCCTTGGCCTAGCGCTGAACTAATTTCATCCTTCCAACAAAACATGGAATTATTCACCCCATTTTACTGATAAGGAAACTGAGGTTCATAGCGGTTAAGTAATGGGCCCAGAGAAAGAAGTGAGGATTCAGAACCTAAGTCCGACGGACCCCAGGCATCCTGAGCTGACCACAGCAGAACGTGTGCCTTCCAGGCCTGGCGAGGGCCTGGCTCCTTGTCTGCTCAGGGGAAGGTTGCCTTTCCTTACTGGATTTTCAGTAATTCCAGAAGTTACCGATAGGTGGCAGTACATACACGTAACAGTGACGGTGCCTGTGTTAAATCGGTAGATTTTCTTTTCCCAGGTTCCCTATCGTTGTCAAAGAATCACTTTACGTGAGTCATCTGAACAATTTTTACAAAGCATCCCTGCCCATTGGAATAAAAAAAGATACTAATGTCAACTATCAGACGAGTTGCTCTTTGCATTCCTCCCTGTGACAGTAATAATGCCAGAGCAGTTCACTGTCGGCTTCCTAAACCTGGCTTAGACAAGTCTCCTTATGATCCCTCGCTGCTGAGGAGCTTCCTTTGCCTTTTCTTCTACCCTGACACACACAGTGGGACTACCAGGGATGCTTGGAAAATTACTTCTTTGAAAACTCTTCATAGCCAAACAGTATGGAAATGTGTTCAATTTCAAAAAAAGGTTAGGACAGAAGTTGTATCTGGGGTCCGCCCTCGTGTGGAACGGACACACCACTGGGCGACCGTCTGTGGTCACCTCTCCAGCAGCCTCTCTCGTGGAGCAACAGGATTCACCACAGACATCATGAGCTCCGGAGAAGTCTCCACCTCGGAGGCTCTTGTGCTCCAGGCGCTCTGCTGGGTTGCAAGGCTGGGCCATTCTGACTGGGCTCAGGGTTTCCTTAAGTTTCTCTACGGTGAACCTGTGGTGTATTTTTTTAATGACATAAATGAGCTCCCTTGGGTGGCTTTTGGCAGCTTACTCAAAGCATAGTTTTCCTTCAGACAGCCCTATTCTGTCTATTTGGGGGAGGGAAAAAAGGAGTCTTTCTTCAGAGAGCCGTGGCCCTGGGAGGCTGGCTCTGGTGCACTTCTTTGGATTGTCCCCATGGGACAGGACACTAGATGACAGCAGGCTGAGGAGCCCATTCATCTTTATCAACAGGAATGTAAACTCAGTGACTCCACACGTTTTTATTATGCACCCACCATGTTTTTGGTATTGTGCCGGGGGCTATTATATGTGGCCTTAAATTATCTTTCACTTAACATGAAATTGGTGTGAGAAAAAATAATATTAGCAAAAGTTATCATTTATCAACTTATGAACTCATTAAGTTATCATCATTGTCCTTTAGTAAAAGTTCTCATTTGTAAGTTGGGAGTGATACTGGTCACCCACTTCTCCACGCGAAGAACACCTAAACCTGCTTTCTGTTACCAAAGCCAGACAGTTGTAACGCGTGCCCCCAGATAACAAATAGCTGAGCAGGATTGGTGTCCTGTCTGCTTCCACGCAGGCTGCAGAGTGGGATGAACCTGCAGATATGCTTCGTCAACGACAGCGGCAGTGATAAGGACAGCGATGCTGATGACAGTAAGACTGAAACCAGCTTGGACACCCCCTTGTCTCCCATGGTGAGTCCAAAGCCACCAAAGCTCTGTGTGTGTGCTTTCCTGGTCACCTAGCTTCTTTTTTGTTGCTGTTAGTCAGGAAAAAAACATGGCAGAGATTAAAAAAGGAACGTCTCGTGCCATTTCTTGACATAGCGTGCTCCTAAAATTTGGCAATGAAGAATCAAAGCTGTGATACAACAAGGAGACATAAGCTCTGTTAAAGTTAGCAACTACTTTCACATTAAGCCATGAGAGAAATCACATATGCCCCCAGAAAATTATGCTAGATGCCAGTCCTTCTCCATTGGGCTTAGAAATATTAAGTGCAGACCGGCAGTGGGACACATTTTAAAAGGCAGCGGCGGGGATCCGGGTGAGGATGGGAGCGCTAGCACGCAGAGACGTTGCTCAGAGAAACCAGCAAGATAATGTGCATAAAACATTCCTTACTCATTCCTTGCACACATACTACAAAGGATGACTTAATGATCCAGGCCACTAATTGCTGGAATCCTTTACTCTCTGTGAAGTCTTTATCACCTTTCTTACCAAAGACCAACCAGCGGGAAACTGTGTTGGTCCATGAGTGCAGGGCAAGGTCAGAACTCCATTGGACGCCTGAGATCCTGTCCACTCCAGAGAACACACTGCCTTAGCTCTGGGTTAAATATTTTGCTGTGTCTGATCCCTTCAGGAAAGTTTTGAGACCAAGAATCAAAGGGACCTCTCGAGTTTATTGTCATAAGTAGATTCTCCCTATTGTTATGTGACTCTGCTAAAATCAGAGTCTGTTCTTGGCACTGAGGAAAGAAACCATCTGCTTTAATGTTATTTGAGATTTGTACAGACCAAATCAGGTGGCGAGTCGCGTTGTTGGAGGGGACTCTCTCTCAGCCACTCTGGGAGGTCCCAGGGACTGCTGCAGCCCATCTCCAAAGATGGCGCCTGACACAGAAAGCTCAGGCCTGCTCTTTTTTCCTTCACAGAGCAAACAGAGTTCTTCCTATTCTGATAGAGACACTACTGAAGAGGAATCCGAATCCCTGGATGACATGGATTTCCTCACAAGGCAAAAGAAATTGCAAGCCGAAGCCAAAATGGCCCTCGCCATGGCCAAACCAATGGCCAAAATGCAAGTAGAAGTGGAAAAACAGAACAGGAAAAAGTCTCCCGTCGCTGATCTCGTAAGCAGTAGACACTGAAACGCCAGAGAATGTTTTGGTGGCTGCAAATGGTTGACGTGGTCCCAGTTCTTTCCCAGAGTTATGCAAACTTGGGTTTCTACAAGGCAGTTTGTAAAAAGTACTGTCATTGAGAAATATTTGTTTCCTTTTCCTTCCTACTGTATCACTGAAAGATACATAAGAGATTACACGAAAGTAAACTGTTTTTGATTCATATCTACTGTATTTCTTAGAGGTGGTATTAGCTGTCAGGGGAATATTTTAGTGTCATTAAAGCAGTATCAGTTTAGAACCTACTGGTTGTGGTAAATTCACTATCGCCTTGGCTGTCATTCCCACCTTTCAGGGAAGACAGTACGGCATGGTGGATAAGGGCCCTGGGCTTTGAAATCCAGCAAGGCCGTTAACTTGCCGCGGGGCTCTGGGCAAGTTACTGAAGTCTCGGTTTTGTCATCTATCAAATGGGAATAATAACACCTTTGTGAGAGCACAATTGTGAGAATTCAGTGAACAAAGCATCCAAAGCACACAGCACAGTGCTTGTAACATGTGCAAACTCATAAAGAGCGGATATTATTAATTTTATCCATGTCATTGGTATTCGTGGAGCTCCCTAGTCATTCATTTGTGGACATGATCACTGACTCACGGTTGTCACAGCCTGTGTTCATGACCAGTCGGATAGCTTTTGATCTGAGTAGTGTAGCATTTTGATGCCAGTAGAGCTTTGGACAACGTGGTGTATGGGGCTGGGGGGCAGGGAGCTCGCGCTGGGAAGCTCAGACTGGGAAAGCTGTGGAGCGCAGAACCTGAACGGAAGTGGGTGAGAGCGGGTCTGTCAGGAGAAAAGTGGGTCTTGTGCTCAGTGCCCTGGCTGCTCGGGTCACACCTCCATTTCTTCCCTCTGCATCTTCAGCTACCACACATGCCTCACATAAGCGAATGCCTGATGAAAAGAAGTTTAAAGCCCACCGACCTGCGGGACATGACTCTCGGGCAGCTACAAGTGATAGTCAATGATCTCCATTCCCAGATAGAAAGTAAGTGTGCGGGTGCTTGAAAATGGGGTGTCAAGTGTGAAATATCGTGGGATAGTACTACCTCCTTGATTCACTTCCTTTGTCCATTTCCTTGGGTTCCTCCTGCGTGCTGCAAGAGAAGGAAGAGAATCACAAGGCTCTGTTTTTGGTTTTTTTACCGTAAAATGTTCAGAAAGTTCAAGAATTATTCAAGGTTCGCAGAGGTGATAGGTCCTTTTTATTCATCTCAAACCCCCAGCACCTAGCACAGTGGCTGGTGTGTATTTGGCTCGCAACATGTGTTTCTAGACTACAATTTGGTAGTTACACTTCATTAATTATGCAATTATACCCTCAACTTTACTTGTGTATCTCTTCATTTTAGCTCATCAGTCAGATTCAGCTTACTTTGTGGGGACTCCAGGTGGGGAAAATATGTATGAGCAGCATGTGACAATTACAGGATGACAAATTATGGGCCTTTTTCTCCCCAGAATAAAGAAGGGCCTCTCAGAGAAGTGTGCCAAGTAGGTGGCAGATGAGTGGCACTCCCTTGAGGTGGCTGGTTGTGCAGAAAAGGGCAGTCAGTTGCTCTGCCTGATGAGAGAGAGAACATAGAAAATGCTCACTTGGGCAGTGTGGTTAGTCCAACGGAAACCATGTGCCCTCCAACCTTGGGAACATACGATTCTATAAAATTTACAGGTTAAAAACCACCTAAGAGACACGCCAACCAAATGCATTCACACAAACTAACTATAAAAAAGCACTTAAGAGCCAACCAAGGAATTTGTACACGGACTGAATGTTTTATTAATGATTTATTTATGGGGCACCTGAGTGGCTCACTCTTGATTTCAGCTCAGGTTATGACATCAGGGTCATGAGATAGAGCCCCACGTCGGGCTCCATGCATGGAGTCTGCTTGAGATTCTCTCTTTCCCTCTCCCTCTGTCCTTCCCCACCTTCCCCAACTGACAAGCTCTCTCTGAAAAAAAAAAAAAGATTTATTTATTTGTTTAGGTATGATGGAGGTATTGTGGGTATGTTAACTTTAAAAAAAAAAAAAAAGAGCCCTGTCTTTAAAGATACATACTGAAATATTTACAGATGAAATGATACAATATCTGAAATTTACTTTAAAATAATCTGGTAGGAGAAGGGGAGATAGATGCATCAAGATTGGCCATGAGTTGATCATTTTTGAAGCTGGTTGGATGCATGGCCATGGGGATTCATTAAATCAATCTCTTTGCGTTTATATCAGTTTGAAAATTTCCAGAGTAAAAAGTGAAAAACTTCATATGGGAAAAAAAATTCCATGCACTATGTGGGCCCTCTACTGAGTGCTAATATAAAAAGCAACTCCATTGGGATTTTTTTTTAATTTTTTAAAAAGCTACCCTGAGAACATAGTGAAAAAAATAGAATTGGGCATATTCAGAGTTAAGTTAATATGTTCAGTGTTGTTTTAAAATCAAGAGAAAGGGTTTGACATTCTAATTAAGAAACCATAGATTCACAGGGTTTTTTTTTTTTAATTCTACTACATTTTAATTTTAGTTGAGAGCAAATTACTAGGACTATAATTCTTTCAAGGACCTAAAGGCTTTCTGATATTTTACCACTGAAACATCTTCCTTTGACTTCTAAATACTAAAATTATCATCTAGCTCCTTTCAGTAGTCGATGAATTTAGACCTCTTCGTATGATTTTTTTCCCTCCCTTTTTTAAATTGGAAACTAGTCTGAACTAAAGGTAGATCAATGCATCGTTTGAAGTCAGGATCTCTAAAAGCATTTCCAAGGAGGACCTAGCTGAATACCTCCTTCCTTTCTTTTATTTCTGGGCCCAGAGCTCTTGCTGCTAAATGAACGCTATGGCCCATGCGTCCATGCGTCCAGACCTAGAAGCTTCGATCTAAGGGTTAAAAATCAGAGAGCCCCTTGCTTGTTCCTGTTTTTCAGGAACAGGAGCTAAATTCACCCAGTGCACTGGTTTCAGGAGGATTAGAAACGTTTCTCTCTCTGTGTGTTTGGTTCCCAGCATAAATCCTAAGGAATCTTTTCCTTGGCACTCATCCGGGATTTCAAGGTCTTACGCATCTGGCTTTCACATAACTTGAGATAGGACTTAGATATTACTGAGAACAGCCCGCCCCGGGGCTGTTGCTTCTGCGGGGCCGTAGGAGGCCTTGGAGCATCTCTGAGGCCCCTCCTCTGCTGGTGCCGGATGTCCCTCCAGCTGTCGGGGGTGGGAGCATCCTCAAGACGGAAGGTGGAAAACTTAACATGGCCCAGACGTTTTTGTTCACATTTGTGCAAAACAAAACCCTGCTTTTTCTAGCAAGCTATTTCCCTAACAAGTAACGGTTTCATTTCCCACTTTAACGTGAATGTCATTGGAAATCCTTCATACTGTGGTCCTTTTCTTCCAACACTTCTGTAATTATGCAAACTCGTCATGTTCTCAAACTGAGGACTTCTCCCGGGCTTGTGAAAGGCTAATAGAAGAATTCCAAGTCTTAGCAAAAGTAGCTTGTATAATGGGTCCGTATAGCTGCACGTTGTGACTTAGATGCAGTTTTATCTGTTTTTTAAATGCTCCCTTTTCTTTGCTCCAGGCTTGAATGAAGAGCTGGTCCAGCTGCTCCTCATCCGAGACGAGCTGCACACAGAGCAAGACGCCATGCTGGTGGACATCGAGGACTTGACCAGGTCAGTGATGCCTCACCCTTTCCGAAAAAGGAAAGAAGCCCAGGGGGCTCTGAAGTTTAAGAACTAAGGCAACAGCAAGCTCTAGAGAACTCCTTCCCCTTACTTCCATGAGTAACTCACCTCATCTCTGCTGGTGTCAGCTGTTGAGATGGAGGGGAAGTGCCTAAAACTCCTTTCCAGATGCATTGCTTAAACACACACACACAAATGTGTTGCTTTTTCACAACCGCCCTCCCAGTGCATTCGAATTTCTTACACCCCCACCAAAATCAGGTCAGCAGTTCTGGCCCAGGAGGACTTTTTCCTGAAGGACTGTCCCCCTGGGCAGTCAGCCCTAAGTCATTCCATGCTGGCACGCGTCCAGCACACGAGCAGCCGTGCGGTGGGTGCCACCCAGCTCTCGCTCGCACCTGCCATGTCCAGAAGGCAGGGACACTGGCATCTTTCCACCACACCAGTGCCACCAGATTGCTCTCACTGGGGAGGAGACTCCAGGACTTGAGTTTCCAGCTGGGCCTGGCTCCAAGCACCCCTCTATACAGAGGGAAAGAATGTTGCCTCCCCCGCCGCGCCCGCCCCACCGGGATACAGAAAGGAGGTTAAGGCCAGTCAAGATCTCGCATTTCTTAGTAGTTTTCTTTGTAGAAAAGCCTATCCCCGTAAGTATATAAAGTATATGAAATACTGTGAACGTTCGTATGATCTCATATTTACTTTGCTACCTTTTCTGAGACAGTACATACGAAGTCTTTAAACCAAGAGGTAATAATTACTATTAATCCCAGAAATGGGATTCAGAGAGTAGAAGGCTCCCCAAGGAGAGAAAGAACACTGCTTGTCACAGTAACATAAGGAATTAACCACACGATCCAGAACCATCCGAGAGAAGCTTTGAAAACATATGTAGGGAAAATGCACTTAGCACCTACCACAGGACCCCTTCTCAATTGTAATGCTGGGTAAAAAAATATTTTTCTAAATTCAGTGTTATAAAAATAGTTTGGGTAGCAAAATAAATGCTATAGAACTATGTCTAGGCTTTTTCTTAAAAAAGACCTACGGGCAGTACTCTGTGTTGTATGCTTTGGATATTGTATTGCCGCGCCCCTAACAAAAAACAAAAACAAAGAGCCAGAAGGCCTCAGACCTTCTTAGTACATTCGTGTGTATTTAAAATGTCACAATAACACTCACATAACATTATTGCCCCTACCCATGTATTCAGGCGCTGCTCCAGCAACCGTAAGACACGTCCCTTTTTGTTTTGTCTAAGAGATTTGTATATAGATACTAAGATTATGGGAAATCACTAGTGAAATCTAAGACCAAAACTTGCATCTTCTAAAGCCAATGTGAGCTCTTTTGTAAACGCTGTGACTTACCTGTGACAGCAGAGAGCTTTCCTCCGCTCCTCAAAGCAGTTCCGGCATTCCTCATCGCCAGGGGGACGCCGAGAGGCCCCTGTCCGCTCTCCGGGTGTTAAGCTAGTCCTTAAGTTTGGTGTGATCATGGGAAACAGGGCAAGCAGAACTGTGGGGTGCAAAGGAGAGGAGTTACTAATTTACAATTGTTAGAGGAACTCTTTAAAGTGGAGCAGGTGGGGAGATGTTTCTATGTCCCTTCCTGGCTACGAGCTGTACCTTTGCTCATGGGGGGGATCTGAGGGTACTTAAACATACCTGAAGGTGGCAAGGTCAGAATTTTGCAGCCAGATCCCAGAAGGCTGAGAGCGACCGGCTGGGAAGTCCCATTCACCTGTCCCCGTCACCTGTCCAGTGGAGAATGAGGCATTCTGCCATTCCAGTGTCAGTGCAGATGAGTGGTTCTCAATTTCAGCCGCACATTGGAATCGCCTGGAGAGATTTATAAACTGCTGACGCCTGGGTCCCACCCCGGAGATCCTGATTTAATGATTCTGTGGGGTGGCCTGGGCATTCGGATTTTTTTAAACCTCTCCAGGTGATTCCAATGCAGAGCGGAATTTGAGATGTACTGGCTTAAAGAACGCCCCTTTAGAAAAGTGCTCCCTGACTGTCCCCCCAGCCCCCAAGACTGGGGTAGGACCCCCTTCTCGGTGTTCCTGGCAACATGGCATCCCTTCCATGTGGAGCCCAATCATATTGTGTTAAATCGTCTGCTGTTTCTCCTTACTCACTGCACACAGCCCCCTCCTCCATCTAAAGCAGAGGCCACGGCATTTTCATTCTTTGCTGTGTCCCCAGAGCCCAGGACGGGGCCCGCCTGGCACAGGTCCTCGGTAATGACTGTTGCTAAAAAAGGAGTCCTTGTGGGGGGGCTTGAGTCAAACAAATGCTAATAAGGACTTTCATATAAATAGTTGATGAGAACCTTTTAGTTTTATGGACTAAAACCTTTTCCCTCCTTTGTTTAAAACGCTAATGAAATTCGTGCTTGTATGTATGTATGTCTCAAAATAACACCCAGCTTTCAGTATTTTCTGAAACTATTTCCTGTCCTGTCCCTCTCGCTCAGAAAAACCCCTCGCTAATGTGTGCGTGCACACGTGTGTGTACTCACATGGATACATATTTTTAAACTGCTATAGAAACTATAATTTAATTAGCTACAGTGGAATCTGAGCTCAGTGGGCATCAAAATATTTCTTGAGCTGAATTTAAGTGAGTCCCATAAGCTACTTGATGAAAGTGATCAAGGCTGTTCTATACACATAAACAGGGCCGTGACAGGGTCTGCTGAAGGGCATATTTTTTTAGGAATAAAGGGCTGATCTCTTTTTCTCAAGTTCCTTTATTGTTAAATGAATATCACCAATTATTTGTGGGCTGTTGAATGTGGCAAGGACGCTGTTGTCACTTCCCTATTTCTGAAAGTATTTGTGGTTTGTCTCCCCTATTCCATAGATAGGAGACATTCTGCACAAAACCAGTGAGTTCAACTTGACGTCATTGACTACCCAAATCTAGGCAGCACACAAAAACTGCCCCTGAGCCTTTGATTACAGCTGGAAACCACAGCCTTAGATGCTTTCTCTTGCCAAATTTATAAATTCCTAAAATTGTCCTTCAAAACATTTGTCTTTTGCAGACGTCAAACCCTCCCACTCTCTGGGAAAACGTTTAATTAGCGCACTTATTCAGGTGCTGTCATCAGCTTGGCCGTTCTTCCCCCTCTGTCTCCACTGGCCAGTGGCTAGGTTGGCTGGATGTGGGGCTCACGGGCCGTAATAGGGCTCAATGACTAAGAAGACTCCTCCCATTCTACCGCTTACTCTCACTGCCAAGATCATGCCCTTGGGACGAATGTGGGGGGCGGGGGAAGTATGCAAACATGGAAAATCTTGGCATCTCCAGAGACCCACAGTTTGTTAGGAAGACTAGGTTTTGTAAGAGGGGAACTGGATTATTGGCTTTAATTTCTGTCAAGAGCCTTTTGAATGCTTATGTTTGTGTCTGTGTGCATGTTTAGATAAAGCAGTCATGCGGTTCCCTTCTGTCACAACACCTTGTTTAGACTTTTTGCTTAGCACTTACATTCTATCTGCTATCTCCTTCTTTGCTATCTGTTCCCTTTTGCCCCTCTCCCCTGGAATATACATGCCACGAAACCAAAGAACTGAGTGTCTGCTTACCGCCAAATTCACAGCACCAGGAGCAGTACTTGGCACATGGAAACACATGAAACATTTGTTGGCTGTATTTTCCCAGATACTTCTCTCTCTTTTTTTTAAGCACCGTGCTTTTTCTTCTCAAAAGTAGTGACATCTACCATTCTCAGGTTAATCTAGTGGCTTATTCAATAAATGGAATCGTACATAAAATATACCAATTAAAGAGGGCAAAGCCATTTGGATTAAGTACTGTTACTTAATTCTCTGGGTTTCACTATGAGTAACTCTGAGCCTCAGTTTGGGGGATTGTTGTAGCTGTGGATTAGAAAGCAGTTTGAATCTTCCCCCTTGGCACTAAATGATCGTATGATTCATTTTACAGACATGCGGAAAGTCAGCAGAAACACATGGCAGAGAAAATGCCTGCCAAGTAAAAGAAGCCATCCGACCGAGAGGACAAGCTAGAATTTCTTTGCTTCCGTGGTTGTAAAAATGCTGTTTCTAAAGGTGGCGCAGAAACAAACGAATATCAGTGTTAGCCATTGATAATGTCTGAAGCTTAACGTCCAGTGACTGGCCTTTGCTTCTTAATTTATTTTAATTTTTTTACTGTGCCACTAAATATCAGGCATTTTAATAAAATATTGTTACAAAAAATGTACAGTACTGACACCATCACAAGTCATGGTTCTCAAAGAGGGTAGTTTTGACTTTATTTTTATTTGTTTAGAGATTTTAAGTTGGAGCAGTATTTTACCACTGACTACTTTCATTCTTCACTGTAGTTTTAAAGAAGAACTGTAAATGACGGTGCTATCTCTACAAGTCAGAAAATACATGCCTGCCTCGTAGTGAAGTTGTCGCTCTCCGTAATACGTACATTTTAATCAGTTTTCAACATTTTGTGAATGTTGACTACCTGAAGTTCATTTTTAGATGTGCTATTAACATTCTGTTGGATTCAGAGGGTTCCTTGAAAGTTTTATGTATAAATATGTAAAATAAAAATTAAAACTTTGTTTCATAGGATATGTCTTTTTGCTCACTAGCAAGCCTGATACTGGCTGTATTTCTCACCTCTTCGCACTCCCTCAACTGAACTCCCCACCGTGAAGCTTTTGTCAGTGAAAAAGATAAAGTACTCCAGAGGAAAGCAATGTGGAGAATTGACAGGAAGACTGTGAAGGGTGTGGAGTGTGTGTGTGTGTGTGTGTGTGTAAGAGAGAGTGTATGTGAGAGTGTGTGTGTGTGTGTGTGAGAGTGTGTGTGTGTGTATATGAGGGAGAGAGTGTGTGTGAGTGTGTGTGTGTGTGTGTGAGTGTGTGTGTGATCCAAAGAGGACAACCTCAGCAACATCACCACTTCTGTCAGGGCTCAGTTATCAATCTGGAATGTTAGCGCTTTACCATTTACAAGCCCCTGGTCTTGTTAGAGCCTGTTACCACATCAAAACTCCATTTACCAAATTTGCCACATGAACAAATGATGCTGCGTTTACTCTTTTCCCGAGGCCAGTTGTTGCCATGGTTCAGATTTTAACCACTTCTGTTTGGTCTCATGAAGAAACATGCCAAGTCTAAAGTAGATTACAGATTTTCCCCAGTAAGTAGAGTTTCAAAATGGAATAATTAGCTAATGTCCATGCAGGTATTAGAGAATCATAAACTAAAGCGGAGATGTGCAGTCAACATTCCAGAACCACCCACAGACCACCTGGTTTCATTATTTGGTCCATGATGTAATCTGAAGATAGTTTATTTTTGTTTTATTTTTAGTTTCAGGTGTAGAATTTAGTGATTCATCACTTACACAACATGAAGATAGAAGTTTAGACAACTGTCTACCTGTCCCTTTCTTAAAAATACCCAGATAGATATTTTAAGTAAGAGTAATTAAGAGTTGCCAAACTTCAGTCTTCTATTTAATAAAATAGGTAACCTAAAGTTGTAACACTAATCATTTTTTATGGGCCTTAATCAAGTTATTTTTGTTTGGGATGGAAAAATACTATAGCCCATAAATATATTTTGGCTTTTGTGAGTTG
Source organism: Phoca vitulina (assembly GCF_004348235.1). NCBI lineage: Eukaryota > Metazoa > Chordata > Mammalia > Carnivora > Phocidae > Phoca > Phoca vitulina. The sequence continues at coordinate 247,259 of NW_022589848.1, forward strand.
GCTATTGAGCAGGATAGGCTGCTCACCAGTGAGTGAAGGGTGGGGCCCAAAGAGGGGTCCTCTCGGAGGTTCAGAGTCCTGCACCAGCTGTCAGTCATCGCCCGGAGTGACCTCAGCCCTGAGAACAGGCCCAGCTGCCGGACCTTTGCTGGGGCAGCTGGGTGAGAATATTGGTCAGTAAGCCAGTCGCTCTCACCTTCAGCCGCTCAGTGGAAGCACCTGGGAACTGTAGAAACACTGGCCCCAGATACTGATTTAACTGGTCCGGGGTGTGGCCTGAACTCGATACTCATACTGAGAACCACTGCCTTAGACATTCTTCTTTTTTAGCTATTTTTGAAATATCTACAATTTTGTCTAATTAAAACACGTTCCTACTAATTTGAAACTTCTGGAGAGAGCTGACCCAGGAAGTGTGCCACAAAAACGCCTGAGCCCACAGAAGCGCAGTAGCGTGACCTAAGCCTCCTGGGTTGTCCACAGCCTCGAGTCTCGACACTAATGCTCAGCCCACCAAGAGAAACTATCCTAGTTTTTTAAATCCTTGCCAGAATTGCCAATTCCAACAAAAACTTAGAAATGAGTTTTTTTCTTTGTCTTCCACAATGCTCTCTGGCTGGAAATGTGTTCTGAAGAAACCCACGGCCTCTCAGTTCTTCAGTTGTTGGAAACGCATGATCATAACCAGAGAGCTCCTAACTGGAGAAGGAAGAGAGTGAGCTGACACACACAAGGGCCCCCGAAAACACCTCTGAGGGCAAAGCGGTTCTCTGCAAAAGTAGAGCGGTTCTTCCCACTGCCCTGAGACCCTCAAGAAGATTATAGCCAGTGTACTTCTCTGCCCCCCTATGGCTGTCACCAAGTGACTCACCTCCAAGGGGATTCTTTCAAGATTGGGTCTTTCCAGTCCTTTTGCTTATGTTTTTCAGCAAGGACTAGGATTATTCCCAACAGGATTCTGACCTGCTCTAGGTCACCCTTCTGTTCATGAACTAGGACCCTTACTAGTTAACCAGGCTTTGTTAGAATGCTCAGTTCCCTGACCTCAGAAATAGGGAAGAGGGCCACCTCTCTTCCTGATTTTAGGAGCGTGAAGTCCAGACAAGAGCACACAGGCTCTGGGGCCAGAGGGCCTGGGCACAAATGCTCACTACCATCTTCCCAGTGATTTGACCCTGAGCGAGTTACTAAAGCTCTGTTTTCTTTTGTTTTATCACCTGTAAATAAGATCTCTCAGGATTATTCTAAAGCTTGAATAAAATAATGTCCATGAAAGCACCTGGCACCCAGTAGATCCTCAATAAATAATTACTGAAAAGAGAAGTAGATGATCAGGGTTTGGATGGAGGAAGCATTCTGTATTTTATCAGTTTCTGAGATTTAAAACACCCTTGTGGGTCCTTTTTTTTCTTGTTTATTAATCATTAACTTATAAAACAGATACTTAAGGAAAAAGTTAAAAACTCCAATCTCTAACACCTCCCTCCTCCAAATATCAATGTTAAAACTTGGAATGTATTCTTACACACTTTTCCCCATGCTTACACAAACAGATACACACATATGGGTTTTGTGTTTCACTTTGTTTATACAAAGGTGGGATCACATCAAACAGGGCTTTGCAACCTGCTTTATCCATGGACATCCTTCCAGGTCAGTATATACAGATCTAAGCCATTCTTTTTAATAGCTGTATAGTAATCCCCTTCAGCCATTCTCTTAAATGATAGACATTAAGGATCTTTCCAGATTTCTGCTACTAAAAACAATGATGCAATCAATAAGCATGCATGTACTTACATCTACTTGTGCTTTCATTCTGTGATCACCTCATTTTTCTTTAACTGTTACTTGGTATCATGTTTAGATACTTCAGATTACAGAAAGCTAACTAAGGTAGGAAAAACCAGGTGAGGCCTCTGCAGAGAAGTTCTGACAAACACCAACTCATTTTCATCTGTCATCATTTCATCTTTAAAGAGCATGGGTATCACTTCCTTGACACAACTGTCTCTCTCTCTATTACACAGCCTCCAAGGGCCATCATCTGCTTCCTGAATACAGGATTTTCTCCATTTCCTGTTTGAGGGTAGAGGCCAGCCTCTGCCACTCCAGTAACTATAGCCCTCAGCACAGAACCAAGGAGGGAGGCTTCCCTGGAAGAGAAAGTCTCTGATCATTGGGACCCACCCTTTTGACAGTGGCATTAACTGGTGGCACTCTAGTCTTCCTGATGTCTGATGCCTCTCCGCTTAGCTGAGAGGTGAGCTCCTTGACCTGACTTTTACCCAGGTTTAATCTCACCGTTCTCAAGCCTGCTCCCCCATTACTGGTTGACTCTTTCTTAAGTCCTTCACCTCTCCAAACTTTTCATCAACAATCCAGCGACTTCCCTTCCACAGAATGTATTGTCTCTGATAAACAGCCCTATGGCAGATATAGCCAGCCATCTGCCAAAATGTATGCCTCCTCATCATGTTCATAGTTAACAGAGTTTTTCCTGACAAGCAGCTGAACAGACAGGGACTACATTTCCCACTCACCATCCCCTTACGTCGAGATGCAACCCATCATCGATTTTCACCAATGGGATGTTAGTGGGTGTGAGGGGTCTTCATTCCAGCCAAGGCTTTTAAGAAGGGGTTTGCATTCCTCACATGTTCTCTTTCTCCTTACACCAGCTGCAATCCCAAGGACCTAGAGGGTGGCAGAGCCACAATATGGAAGGAGTCTGGGTCACTTCGTTCGCTGCGTGAGCACAGCTGCCTGCTGCTTATAGGATTTGCCTCAGGCAGTTACAGGAGAAATGAACTGTGATTATGTCTGAGCCATTATACTGCATCGAATCTCCTTATTACGATGGCTAGCATTACTGTAACTAATGCAAGTCCAAACAAGAACAGCCACAGTGCTTTAAGAAAGAACTGGAACACAAACCCAGGTCTGTGAAGACAAACCCTGTGTTCTTAACGATCATACCACATGACTGCTAGAGACCCACCTCTTTCCTCTAGAAGATCTTCTCTAGTGAGTGACTCACGCTTTTTCAATTCATAGACCTCTTCAGTTTGGTTGAAATACTGTCCCCCATTCTCTCTTTTTCTCTAGCCATTTGGCAGAAAGCAGAGAGGGCCAAAATGAGATTTGTCATGAACAAACAATTCATGCCAGAAACAAGAAAGCATATTTTTTTATGAAGCTAGAAATAAATATTTATCAAGTGACTACAGGATACTTCTTCGGTGTCCATCTGGAAGAGCCTTGGGTTTCTACAACCCTCAAGACCACATTTTGATTATTACCATCCCAGCTGAATTCTGATGCTCAGAAAACCCAATTACCTTTTGCGCTGACATTCATTTATTTTCTCTAAATAAGATATGACACATTCATTATGAGATAGGTTGATGGGTAATGAGTTTTCCAGAATATTTTAATTGAGGTTTATAGTCAGTAGTTGGTATAAATTAATATTATATTAAATAATTTATGAATTCATGGTCTGGCTATGCAAAATGAAAGTGTCTTCCTAATTTCCAAGATGAGAATCCAAAAGGTATTTCATTTAATAGCTTTGGTAGGAAACGAGTCACCAGAACTAATTAATTGGTTGTAAGAAATTCTTCGCCATAGCGTAATTTTCTTCATACCTTTCTCTATTCTAGAGCAATATTCTGCTTGTGGTTATAACATGGCCTTTGTTTAAAAACTATTCAATCTACTTCCCTGCACCACGCTATAAGAATACAAAGTAGAAAAGCGATACTTATGGGAAAAGAGATTTTATTCTCACCCTCCAGACTAGGCATTCAAACTTTCTTGGTGATTATTTACTACTAGAGTCTCTCTTCTTTTATATTCAATCAATATCTTATTTGCTTTTAGGCTTTGCAGAGAATAGTGGCATGTATCCTGACTCTGGCAGACCATAGACGAGGCTGGAAGTGAGTTCTTTAATTTTCTGCCTCATAAAGTTACTTCGCTCCAGATGTCTCTTAGTTCTCGGTAGAAATTACAGTCTGTAATGACGTGTCATCTCACCTTGTGAGGGGGCTTTTTAGGTCACAGAGCATCCCCACGTATTAGGAATGGCATTTCAAAGACAGCCGGGAGCCCATACTTCACCTTAAGAGCAATTTAGATAGGAGGGTTCGAGGTGAAAACGGTGGTGACTCTCACAGGCAAGGAGGAGAAAGGACTTTACTAATCTATCACAAAGCATCTATTTCCTCTTTCCAGTGATGCGAAGGACTCTTGTCCTTCTGCTTAAGGAGGCTGGTTTTAAGAAATTTCATTGTCTCAGATGCGAATCAGAGTGAGAATGAAGTGCCAGGCAACTCTGTCAGGCCAAGTAATTTTTTAAGGGAAGTAATACATGCCTCAGGAGGAATAATTACGCGTGGGACGTTTTGTATGGGAGTAATAAATCCATCTCCCTACAGTTCTGGCTAAACCAAGAGTGGGAGTAGAAGAGAACATGGGGCTTCTCGGAGTTCCCACACTGGTCTCCCACACTGCAAGTGGGGGTGCCGGTCCTTAAGGAGACAGAGCTTTCACTTCCTGGACCCGAGGCCAAGGGCAGGAGAGGTGAATGTGAGGACTGAGGAGAATAGAAGTGCTGTTCAGTAAGAGACCCCCGGGCCCCAGCAGCATCTGCTGATGGGGGCAGCTCCACTCCAGGCCTTACCTCCACTTCCTCCAATGCATTTTGGTGCCTGGAGCCCATTTGCCAAGCAGGTGCTTTTGGGCATGTTGCCTCTGTGAGAGTCAGAGCTGGAGAGCTACCCAGTGTGCCTTTCAGGGAGGGGCCATTTCCTGTGAGGACATTCTTCAGTCACCACAGTGGGTCCCGGTGAGCCTTAGAGCCAGGGCCACCCCAGGAGTGCGGGGGCTTAGAAGGCATTTGCCAAAGGCAGCCTGAGAGGGGCTGAACAACTGAGGTTTTATGGATTTTGTAGGCAATACCTAAACAATTAAAAACCTCTTTCAAATACAAAAACAATGAATCGTGGATCACTACATCAAAAACTAATGATGTATGGTGACTAACATAACGTCAATAAAATAAAATTTAAAAAAAAAAAACAACCTCTTTCTAGTTTCCTCTACTTCCCAAGCTGATCTGGGGGCTACCTCCCCAAAAACAGGCAAGGATCGTTAAGGAAATATAAATGAATGAGGTTTGCAGGACAGGGGCAAATTCAACAATAAAAAATTAAAAATTAAAGTTTTTAATTATGCCCTCTTTGACTACACTTGAAATTTGTTGTCCATTTGCCCCTTATCAAAAAGAGCCCTAGATAAACCACCGAGGTTTTGAAATCTCAGTTCATTTCAAGCCTTATTTTCTCTCTCTCCCTCTTGTTTCTTTTATGGTCAGCCCAACCCCCTGATTTGCATAGCTGGTGTGCCAATATAGTACTAACAATGCTCTCCCCAACACACTAAAATAAAAATTCTAAATGCCCACTTCCTCTTTTTAAAAGTACACACATGTGTATCACTTCCTAAATTACATTCATTGTCAAGAATCTTAGACGATAAAATCATCCAACAGTTGGTTTTCATCTGAGGTAGTTAGCTACTTCTTTAAAACCTTGCAGTTGCCTTCCTCCATCTTGGGAGTCTTTGTACTTACTAGCTGGAGCCAAATACACTCACTCATCCTCAGAATCTTGAATTTCAAAGAAAGCAGGGAGTTCACGTACAAATGACTCTCATTTCAGGTGTTTGCATGGATTTTCCTCCACTACCCATTACTTAGGCAAGCAGTGTTGCTTTCACATCACACCAGAAAATGAAAGCCAAATCTTTGGGCTACTTCAGATTTCCGAGACAAGCAGCTATGGTCATTCCGAACTCAAAGTTACCCAGGCTTCTTGGCTCAAGATGAAAGCATTTTCACTGGGAATTCCTTTGGCTTCAGTTTCCAGGCCAGTCATGCAAACAATCCAAAAACATGGATCAGTCTCACCACGCTGCAAGTGGGGGTGCTGAGTCTTTAGGAAGATGGTAGCTTTACCTTCCCAGTCCTGAAGCCAAGAGCAGGAGGGGGTGAATGGGATGATTCGCCCAAAGAAGATTGGAGAATGGAAGGGGCATTTGATAAACTAGTATAAGAGGCAGCTGGGGGGGGGGCGGAGATACCACAGTATCCTGATATGCAGGTGGAGAAATGTGGAGGGGGACTTGGACTGCTGGGTTATGTACATCTCTTCCAGAAGTCATATATGCAAATGCATTTAAGGGCTAGACTGGTAATACAAGTAACAGAAATAAATTGGGTGTAAGACACTAAGAATGACGGGGAGCCCATGCCCTGACTAAAGGGATTCACAGCTCAATAAACGCTAATACTCATCTAACTGTTGGATTCACCTGGCTTCTGCAAGACTTTTCCAAGATTGCAAAATATCCTGGATTTGTTACAGAGTACATTACTTCTCTTAACCAGTGCTTTAGCTATATGATATTAGCCGCCACTGAAAACCATTCTAAGATCCCCACAAACTGTATTATTATGTTTACTGACAGAACGATATTACTACAAGCTTACACAATGACAACTTTATGAGTGCCAGAGAGATATTCCTTTTCAGGTTTCAGAATCAATAATGATCAAGTTTCTCTGATGATCATCGCAAACTTTTTAAAAAAGACTTTACTTATTTATTTATTTGAGAATGAGAGCGCGCAAACCGGGGAGGGGCAGAGGCAGAGGGAGAGAAAGAATCTCAAGCAGGCTCCATGTCCAGTGTGAAGCCCAACACAGGGCTCGATCCCACCACCCTGAGATCATGACCTGAGCTGAAATCAAGATTTGGACACTTAACCAACTGAACCACCCAGGCGCCCAATCATTGTAAACTTTTTGACTGATAATGTTGCCCCCTTTGCTTTGGCTTCCAGGAAGCAAAGAACTACATTTGCAACCCACCTATAATAAATTGGATAAGAACTTGGGTAATATGACTCTTAGTTTACTATATTATCCCTATAAGTTGCCTCAAATTCTTTGGAGGAACCAAGAAAGGTATCATAAACAAATAAATATCTCTATTATCATCTATCTATCTATTTTTACTTATATATTTATCTCTGTATATTTATTTAGCCCTCTCTGACTACCAATACTTTCAATCTTCTCCCAGTGGCGGCATCCACTGGGAGAAGGTAGCTGCCAAAGACAGAAATCCATTTTTTTAGAAGATCAGGGGAGCAAAAACCAAGTCTCAATGTCAATTATAGCCCCTGAAAACCTATTTTGTCTATCGTCTCTTCCATATCTCCACTGCCATATTGTAATCAAATTCTGCTCTTGTGGTCAGTGGTAGCTACACTTTTTATATTCCCAGCGTGTGTCTATTCTTCTAGTTTCTTTAGAGATCTCTTTCCCAGCTTTCTGTTGGGATTCTGCTGGAGCTGTCAGACTTGGTGCCTGCCCCCTCGATCATAAGAATGGCCCAGGCGGTCACCCAGAATGGAATCCCCATTCCCCCAACCTCCATGAATAATTGGTTTATGATTGTGCATGTGACCCCACAGAGGCAATCAGAAACTTCCCTGGAATTGGTATATGGATATTGGAGTTGCTACATGGAGAAAAGAAGAGTCTGGTAGCCATCTCATTTACTCTGGAGAGACACTATGAATCAGAAGCTAAGGAGAGCAGCAGAGCTGAGAGACGGTGGGGGATACGGAGAAAGAACTGACGACAACCTATGAGTTCTTGGATTGAGTCTGAAGCCGGATCCTCCCCTGGACATAATATCCCATTTGCTTATACTCGTCTTCCCATCGAGCCTAACTCAAGCCACGCTCCCTCTGATTTTGAGTGGGTGGCATCTGAGCTTCTTGTTCACCCCAAGTTCCCCTTGGCCTCCAGGGAGACACGACATTCTTTATTCTTGAACTGCCTTCCTCCCTGTCTTGAGCTCAAAGGCCATCTCCTCTGGAAAGTCTTCCTTTGCTTCCCTACTTAGAATTTGCTGTTTATTCTCCTTTGTTCCAACAGTGTCTTCATTTGGGTAATTGCATAGTATTGTCATTGTTTTCGCCTTCCTGCAGCCAGAGTATAAGCTCCCTGAGAACGGGGAAGGGCATTTATCTGCATTTCTGCCAATGGCATGACAGGAGCTAAACAAATATACACTGAACGAGTGAATGAATGAATGTGCTATCCCACCTGATGGAGAAATCCTACTCTAGCTTCTCTTTTCCTATGCAGTTCCCCACCACAATTTCCTCACAAGTTCTTAGACTGACGCCACAGCTTAAAACTCCATGACTTTTCAAGACCGCAGGTGTCTTAAAAGTCCTCATTTGAAATTCGATGTTCTCATTAAGGCCTCCGAAGCAAAGCCAATTCTGAAGCACATTAGGCCCACCTGATAACACAACCTAATGAGCTTTATGAACTGGGAGGAGAGGCTTGAGGTCTAACTTTCCATTAATTGTTTACAAAATTACAAGCATCTTTAAGAGGAAAGGACTTGAGGAACACCCGGGTGGCTCAGTCGGTTAAACGCCTGCCTTCGGCTCAGGTCATGATCCCAGGGTCTCGGGATGGAGTCCCACATTGGGCTCCTTGCTCAGCGGGGAGCCTGCTTCTCCCTCTGCCTGCCACTCCCCCTGCTTGTGCTCTGTCTCTCTGACAAATAAATAAATAAAATCTTAAAAAAAAAAAAAAGAGGAAAGGGCTTGAATACAAGATGTCAGATAA